>NW_021680746.1:88446-125383 GCF_001412515.2 Diachasma alloeum
GGGGGGTGGGGGGTGAGTGTTGTGATAAGCAGGCGGCAAGGGGAGGGGGGCGGAAATCGTGAAAGATTCGAGAAGAAGTATCAGGTGGCTATGAACGTGGAGGGGGTAGCCTCTGGCGGACCTTAGGTAAACACAGCTGTAATTAGAAGTACGCCCGGTGGCTTGGCGCACTGGGTATGTCCATTGTCTCACATGCGAAAGGTTCCGAGTTCAAATCCCGGCCGGGTAGAATGATGCGATCTAACCATTTAAAGTCTTGATCATCATCGCAGTATACTCTAATCAGGTCGAAGCGATGTAAAATAACGATAAAAAAAAATTAGAAGCACTTGTCCGGAAGGGTCTGGTGTTAGAAATGCGTTACCAATAGACAATGAAATACTTGTACAAATCTTACATTTTCTACAGAGTTTTATTCAACATTTCGGTTACATTTTGTGTCAATGTTACCTAACGTTTCATTGAAGAGGTCTCGTATGCAATAATAATAATGAATGAAAAGAGCATCTACCGATTCCATTGCTAATACATATAAAGGCCCTACAATTGACGCAACTAGACATATCATCATAATTAGAATGTATACAACAGAGGGTTATCCCTCATCTTCACTATCGTCTTCGGTATTACCGATTTCAATATCTTTATTTTTGCGGTTGATCAGAAGGCGCGTAGTACAGGTCATTGCGATGGCGGTCAAGAAGATGAGTAAAATCCAATAAATACCTCCTACGGTGCTCAATAGTTTCGGCACAACGACGGTGTGCCGGTGTCGATCTTCTCTTAAAAATGGATTTCACTTATCTAGAGTTACAATATCCGTTCTATCAATTTGATATTCAAAAGTGTTCAAAAAATATTGAAAATAACTTTACAAACAGGGGTTTTAGGGTCGATATTTTGAGTATCGGCGTCGTCGAACTCGTCGTCAGTCTCGAGTCTGGAACACTGACGCGTTGTATTATCCTCCCACTTCTTATGAATTAAATGATTACGTATATTTAAAAGTGTTTGTAAGGCACAGTTATACGCCTGAACGTCCATCTTGTTTTTCATGGCATGGACGTAACACACAGTCTTTTCTTTCTTCTGCAGGCATGTATTGTTTTGAAAATCCGTCTCTGTATCCAAATTTATGGTCTCTCGTGCAAATAAGATATGGAGATATATAGCGTCCTCACCACCAATAGTGAAAATACGGCGAGCATTTCTGCAGAGCTCTCCAATATTACGTAAAGCATCCCGCACTTCTGTATCCCCATCATGCCACTCGATTCCGTGATTGTTGGTTATGACCCTATTGTTCGTCTCCCACCAGAACGTAGAAAGGTCTAAGTACGGGTAAGGTGCATTCAAAATCCAGTGCGAAAGAAATACTCCCTCAGTATCAGCAAGGAAACCTTGGATAACGACAGCGACATCCATGTTGATGCGATCAACACAAGAGACTTTTTTATAATGGAGAAGACGACAGGTGGATAAAGTAATATTTCTGCCGGCGGCGGCGGGGGGAAATCAGGGTAGGGAAAATATTTCAGTGTCATTTTACTGTTTCATTTTAATTTATTCTTCATTCACAGAGAAAAAGGTACAGATTTTTGAGTTTCAGCGGCTATTCGGTTTCAATTTTTCCCTGCATAAACTGCCAAGCGCACTTCTTTAGCAATTTCGCCGGTGCATAATGTGACAATTTGTCCAAAGAAACCAAAAAGATTTTCAACATTCACATTTTTATATGCAAGATTGTGACGACTTATGTCAAACAACTGTTCAAAATATTTGAAAATGGTTTTTATCGTAATATCATGCGACAATCACTTTTTTCTATTACACTCCATGATTTCTCTCTAGGTATATTCTTCAAATACTGCATACGTTGAGTAATCCAGGTCTTCCGCCATGATAGAAAGCGTATCGTGCTATCCAACACGTAGATATCCACGTTGACCCCAAGATCAGAGATGAGGGTTGCTCTATAGCTGGAACTTGAACGGGCGAAACTAATTCTTTTATCTGGACCACAGGATATCGATGCGAATTTTTCAGCATCCTCCGGTGATTCAGACTCATTCGCGAAATACTCAAGCATGAGTGGTATATGTTCAGCCATGCTGTGCCATTCTGCAGGGGTCAACGTGATCACTGTCCGGTGAAATATTGTCATTATCCGTACCACGGGCGTGAGAGTATCCTTTTCAGTCCATACTAAACCGGTGGTTACTTGTTTCGTAGGTGCTTTATTGATCGACAAAGTATCCGCAAGTAATAAAGGTTGATCCATGAAAGTCCCCGCCAGTTTAGTTATTCCAACATTTTGCTTTTTCACCACGGGAGGCTGGTTTTGTTTGTTTACAGAGATGTCCTCTGCACTAGATTTACGTTTGGCTCCGACACTTTGCGAGGAGAAACCTTCCAATTTTCCCTCAAACAATGGTAACTTTTGAAGGGGGTCTATAGTACCCCAGAGATATGGTGTCCATAGGGTTAACACACGCGTTATCGTCAACCACGGATGAGATGTCTGTTTGGAACATGGTGAGACTAATGTCTATGAATATCACGCCATCCGTACCGGCTTCTTATACTCACATACGGCCGCGCTAAGTGGGAGGGAAGCGCATGCATATCCGTATTCACGTTAGTGCATGCGTGTTACACATATACGGATTAAATGGTAAGTATTTTTTCATATCAATTTTTGGTCTTTTAATTATTTATTGATATTACTACCGTCTAGACATGCAGATGGTGTAACTTATGCACCGGATGCATTGGTATTATTCTATTATCCCCTCGGCCACAGTGGATGTTTACACAAGTATTTCCCAAATTAGGACCCGAGACAATTTTTCGGAAAACGGTTGACATAAATATTTCATATTCAAATTTCTTAAAAATGTATCAATAGGTATTTTCTATTCTGGGAATTTAAGGGGGTAGGTGAAAACTTCACATGTGAGTTAAAATTTTCACCTGATAAGAATTAGGCCGATTTTATCATGTCATACGTTAACCGTTTCACTATCTATCTTGAAAGTGCGAAACAGACCTTCCATCACTATCTGACTTTTCGCAGGAAGACCCGTGGTGTTTGTGGGAAGCTGAAATTGTGTTATGAATCCGAATTTCATATTTTGCGTGCTGCCAACTCGAAAGATTATTGGACCAGAATATACCCTCCTTTCGGCGTGGAGCTGAATATGTTCCGAGGCCATACCCTGTAACAGAAGTGTCTTATCATCCCGATTATACTGACATGTACACATTCAAAGAGTCATGTACAGTATACGAACTTGGCCTGGGCATCTGTACTGATCTACATCACTTTCGAACCGACTCCAGTGGTATTGCATATTCTCGTTGAATGTGCAAAGCGCCCTATAAGATTGATGGGAAGTGTAGGCCGACGACATTGCACTCATAATGAGTACTATTCTGTTCAAGAAATCGTAAACGGTCAAGATATTCAATGCAACAGACCTGGCTACCTCTGCTACCTTTTGGGATGGTAATAGGGTGAGATAATAGAAAGTGAAACGTAGTCCTTCTACCGAACTACACTATAATTTAGGGGCTACAGAAAAAATAGGTACTTTCCCTTTAAATACCCCTCCTCCCTACCACCTTTGCATAATTTAACTGACTTTCCCGAAATGTGTAGCGACAGAGTCAGGACACTTCTATTTCACTTTCGACACCGAGCAGAAGGCATCTGGAAGATACCATAGCCGACGATGGACGTGTACCGCAACAACACGATGTTTGGTATGTTTTCAAGATTTTGTAATCCTGGTTCATTTTATTTACGCATTTCTTTTATTGATTAATTTATATATTTTCTATTTCAGACGCAACAGCTGAGGGGCGCGAGGCGGATTTCACGCTCATTATCCAGGCCGGAGAGACGCTGGGATTTTGTATGTGTTTTCTTTTGTGCTGAGTGTTTTTTGCGTTAATTGTGTATTAAGTGTGTGTCTATGTGATTGTGTGTATATGTGTAAAATGTGCATGGTGTTTTTATTAATTTTTGTTGTTGTTGTTTTTTTTTGCAGTCCTACCGTTCGAGCACTGGACGGTGAGCGAGAAGAACACCGTCGCCGATGCCATATCCCGGCGTGTGAGCAGCTACTTCAGGGACGCGACGTGGGTGCGGGCAATGGCGAGCCGTGCCATACTGCCCCACATCTTTGGGATGTTGGCGAGTGGCCCAGCCCCAACTCCGGTCCAGCCTGTGTGGCAGCCGGAGGAGGAGCAGGCAGGTCCATGGCCCGCACTACCGCCCCAGGGAGAGGCCCCTAGAGAGGAGCGGCCGCGGCCTGAGATGGACGAGGGGTGCCCTCGAGCAGACTCGCCGTCGCTCGAGAAACAAGGTGCCCTCCTCCAGGAGTCCTTCACCTGACGACCCCTCGAGAAGCATGGAGGTCGCCTCTGAGAGTGCTCCGCTTCACCTCCTCTAGAAGAGCAGGGGGAGCTTCCTCGAGATACACCGGACTGACCACCCCTGGAGGAGCAAGAGGAGCTCCCCGAGACACACCGTATTCGCCGCATCTGGAGGAGCAGGGCGAGTTCCCGCGAGAAATGCCAGACTCACCACCTCTGGAGGAGCAGGAGAATCATCCAATGCTTTCCCCGGGAGCTCCGCAACAGCCGGAGCTGTACTCACCGTCCCATCCGACAGCTATCGATGGCGAGACCCCAACGAACACCTCATGTAAGCGTGAATGTATTTCTCCAATTCTCCCACTTTCAAGCACTTTTTTATTCATTGTGCCTTTTTTAATTCTTTTTTCTATTATATTATAGGGGATCCGTGTTTGTCGGCACACTTCCAGTCGCCGGCGAGTCCGCAGTAAATGGACGAGTTTGCCGTCAGTCCGGGCGAGGTGTTTGACGGGTTCGACAGGGATTACGGAACCGACACCGGCAGTGACAGCAGCACTGGGAACGAGACAGGATACAACACCGAACCGCAGTGCGAGCCCCTTCTTACGGAGACTCCGCCTATGAGGAGGCCCCGACTGATCAATCGGCAGGCTCTGAACGCCGTGCGTAGGGAGCTCTTCCCTGCGAGCCCGGACGCCGACTCCCTGCCAAGTTCACCAGAACTGCTGCCCCTCACCCCCAGTTCCGTCCCGTTAACAGACGAAGAGAACGTATTGCCAGAGCCATCGTCGAAGAGACGGCACTGCGAGGTACCGCCTGTCTGGCGCCTATCGCCCATTTTTTCGTCCTCTCGTTCTTTCGTCTCGTTTTAACGTTTGGTCGTTTCATCGATTCCTCTCGTTTTTTCGTCTCGTCGGGAATATAATGGGAGACGACGGTGGCGCTGCTATGGCGGAAATGGGCAACGCAGATGATCCAGTATCTAGAGAGTTTCTATATTTTCAATTTCTTGTTTGATGTTTTATTTCTTATTGATTTTGTAAACCAATAAGAAAGTTTCGCTCTCACTGCACTGCTAATAGAACAACGAAAAGAATCGCGATGAAGTTAGTATCCAATATATCTTCACCATGTTCTGATATTATCTTTCCGTGCATATCGTTAAGAACGAAATTTCTAGCGAAAATAATTCAGATTCGCTCACCTTTTCATATCTGTATACGACCCGTGGACTGGGTAAATGCATTTTCCGACATGGAAATGTATTTGAGCAAAAAATATCTCATTGACAAGAAAGGTCAAATAATAGCTGAAGTAAAAGTAAAAACAAAGTGCGTTTTGAATTTTCCCGGTTGGGGCGCCGCACGAGGCGTCATCACATCTTGTAATTTGATCATGTTACAAATTCACCTGTTTGATTTGTGCCAAGCTGTTTATGTACACAAAAGTCATGTGTTTTACATAGAACAAGAAGATTTGCGAAAGTTACCGCCATGATTGCTTCGATGCAATTTAATTGGCAGCCAGCCCCCTTCTGGAATCGGTTGGGACTATAATGACATCTCTGATATGAATGGGTTGGTGGCCGGAGAGTTATGTCTCATTAGCATAATTCAAAAAATAGATGTCTGGTCTGCATTCGTGATAATGAATTTCATGGAAACAGAGAGCAACCTCAACGAGTACATATTTACTTCCGGTATTGGTATTCCCATGTCACGATTCCCGTATATGATGCTATGCAGAGCGGGTTAGAAAAGTATAATAAATATACCGCGGCTATATATTGAGCAGTTTATGGAAAATGCATCATTCGATAATAGAGATGGCTAGTGGAAACGATCCTCAAAACGGTAGTAGCTGCCCCGATCGGCCTGAAAGGAGATAGAAGAACAGACGAACAGACGAGAGGCCGTCACACTACTCCCTGCAATAAATAATCCAACCGTTGTCAATGGTTCCGGCGAGAATTACAATTTCTTATAATTGTGAATTAAAACATAAATTAATATTGAGTTATATTGCTTATAGATGCATCAAGATCGAGACATGAAAGCGGTACGGGCGCAGTTCTACTGGAAAATGAAGGTGAGTTAATCATGTTTATTTCATTTAATCCTTCTCTGACCTGTATTTTCAATGCAGGAAAAAACGAGGCACAGGCTCAGTACGACCCTCAGCCAGGACCCAGTGGAATAGACGAAACACCCCGGGCGGTCAAACCCGAGCCATTCACTAACCCACCACTAGTTGGAGAATCTAGACTACATAAGATAAGGGATAACACTAAATAATTAAAAAGATTCAAATCACTCAAGCGTGATATTGCATTCAATGTATCGCAACCACCCAAAGACGTGTCTGGCATTACTTGGATGAGCTCGCTCGCTGAAGAAATTTTACAAATAATTAGGCAGCGCGCCGATCACTACTCTATGTGCGGCGCCCAATTCGGGTACACGCATGGAGACGTGGACCCAAGGCGCAAGCCAACTTATCTGACACCGCGGCCGATATCTCTTATAAAAATCGAGGATATCGTAAAATTGCTTACACACCTCTCGCAAAGTGGTACAGAAATTCCTAGAGATGGTAAATTCTTCCTTAATCTGCATTTCACTGAAAATATGATGAGCGCCGGACCAAATCCAATTACAGCTGAAGGAAAATTTCGAAGGATTATCCAAATTACCAACAAGGATAATATGTATTTGGCAAGATCGATTGTCGTGGCAAAAGCATATTCTCTGAAAAAAGCTGGTACTCTACCCGTTGAAGAATGGAATATGGTCCATTTAGATGTAATGACACAGAGTTACAAGGCTAGCGCTTTCAAAGGCGTTTCAAAGATTTCTCATTGCAGAAAAAATTGCTCTCGTAGTATGGCATGTGGAAAAGTCAGAAAACCCTGTCGTAATGTATGACGGTCGCATAGCATTTGACGGCAGATCCGACTGTTTTGTTTTGGCTATCGGTTATTTCCATCGTGACAAGCATCATCAATCTATAATAAATATTCAAAATTTATTCCATGGAGCTAAATATTTTTGTCGCGATTGTAATGTCGCATATAAAATCCAACATAGGCACAAACGTGACAACATATGTAAAACATGTTATGAAAGTCCTGCTTGCGATTCTCATACTCGGTACAGACCCTATGATCCCTGTAATCGCCATTTCTACGGGAACAATTATTTCAACAATCACACTGCACTTGGCCCTCGGAACGGGGCCTCACTTTGTCAGCGTAAACGTTACTGTGGTAACTGTGGTCAGCGTGTTCACTTGAGTGTACCACACGATTGTACCAAATCACTTTGATCCGTCTGTGAGAAACTCCAATAGCTTGGACATTATTGCTATATGGTCAGAGTGAGAAAAAAACCTCGAACAACAAAAAAGTGTAATTTTGTTATATATTAAGATTTCGAGGTCCGACAAGATGAAGCCTTAAGGGGAGACGGCGGTGAAATTTGAAAGTCTCGGCTTGACCTTAAGAGCCATTGGATGGCTTTTGATATATGAAGGGATATATAAAAAAGTGAGAAATATTTCGGACCCGAACCGTTTTGCCCGGTATACCTACCAAAAACGTCATTTTTCACGTTTTTAGCTTAAAAATGCCCGTTGGACCACAGACCAACGAACAAACCCAAGTATCCGTTTTACTTTATATTTATATTAGATCACGAGAAAATGTTTTTTTTTAGTTTTTATTTTTTTTCCTCTTTTTAGCAAATGCTGAATTCATTGTTTTCCTCCATTTTTGTTTTGTTATAATATTTCGATTATGTATGATTACAACGTGGAATAACGAAAAACAACTAATTTTAGCATTTTCTAAAAAGAGGAAAAAAAAATAAACTAAAAAAATCATTTTCTCATGATCTGAAAAATATAAAGCAAAACGGATACTTGGGTTTGTTCATTGGAGTATAGCGAATATTTAAAAATAAAAAGTTGAAATCGGATGAAAACTTGGGTACAAGGGGCATTTCTAAGCTAAAAACGTGAAAAACGACGTTTTTGGTGGATATACGGGGCCAAACGGTTCGGGTCCGAAATTTCTCTCATTTTTTTATATATCCCTTCATATATTAAAAGTCGTCCAATGGCTCTTAAGGCCGAGCCGAGACTTTCAAATTTCGAATGGCTTCACTTCAATGCGCATTTATCGGAAAATGTTTTTGAAGGAAGATACAGTCGATATCATCCCGCGTAAAGGGTATCGTTTTTATAGAAACCAATCAAAGGCGGCGCTTGAGTGGCTCATGTCGGCGGAACATACGAGGAATATTGACATTACTCATGCTGGCAAAGCTCATGAATTCAAAATACCGGGGACAAACCACGAAGTCGACGGGTATTACAAAGACCCGCACGACATAGAGGTTGTATTCCAGTTTCAGGGATTCTACTAGCATGGGTACCCCGTGTGTTACACAAAACTACGAGAGAAAAAAATCCACAAATGTGATTCTCTTCAAGAACGGTATGAACGGACACTCGGTACCAACTTATTAATCCGGCGTCTTGGTTACATACTCGAAGAAATGTGGGAGTGTCAGTTGAATGATTTGAAGCGCGATAATCCAGGATTGCGCGACATTGCAGAGCGCAATGAAGTATGCGTGCACGTTCCATTAAATCCTCGAGAAGCATTTTTCCGCGGGAGAACAGGGAATACAGTTTCTCATTATGATTGTAAACCTGGGGAAAAAATTGATTATTATGATGTCTGTTCCTTATATCCTTTTGTTTGTAAAACCGGTGTTTTCCCTGAAGGCCATCCTGATATCATTATCGGGGTATCGGAAATTGAAAAAATCTAAACCGAAATCTGGCCCTAATAACGATATCTCCAATTTGAACTGAACTGACTGAACTTTCTCATCCTGTTCTTCGAATGAAAGCAAACGGTAAACTCATGTTTTGGTTGTGTAGGAAATGTTGTCAAGAGATGAATAATGGTGAGTGAACACACAGTGATTCTGAGCGCGCTCTAGTCGGATCATGGGTCTCATGCGAACTGAAAAAAGCTGTATCGCTAGATTATAAAATTATTGCAATACTAGGGGGCTTCGCCCCCTGCTCGCTTCGCTCGCCAACCCCGGGGGGCTTCGCCCCCACGCTCGCTTCGCTCGCTCCCCTCCAATCCAACTATCAGCCCCCCCACCGCGTTTGACCCTGGGACACCCTCCTCCCTTCTAACCCCCCTGACCTTGGGCACCCCCTGACCACCCCCTGACTACCCACCCCACCTTTAGGCGTCGCCTGAATTGTCTTAAATTTTGCCCTTATTTTTTCATTATATAGAAAGAAATATATATAAAATCACCCTGTGACCTGTCAGGATTGGGTTGGCTTGAGTCACATCAGGTCACGTCAGGTCGGTTGGGGTCACGTCGGCTCGGGTCACGTCGGGTCGACTCGGATCACGTCAGGTCGGCCCCAGGACCACATCTGTGTCGCCCCAGGATCGGATCAGTGTCGCCCCAGGGCCGCATCAGTGTCGCCCCAGGGCCGCGTCAGTGTCGCCCCAGGGCCGCGTCAGTGTCGCGCCAGGGCCGCGTCAGTGTCGCCCCAGGGCCGCGTCTGTCGCCACAGGGCCGATCAAGCGTCACCTGAATTTTGAGCGTCGCCTGAATTTTTGGGCTTATTTTTTTATTATATAGAGAGAAATGAAATATGGATGTATAAAACGACGCAATATAATCAAAAAACAGACAAGGGAGGAATTTTTGCAGGATTTATCAATAAATTCGTAGCGATTGTAAGGGAATTTTGCCGGTGCTTCACCAGTAGAGATCCCAAAGTACTTTGGCATCTTCTCTACCGTTCAATTGTTGGGCGCCAGCTGGATTTTCACGGAAAATCCAACGGTAAACCGGCCTCAGAGGATAACTCATCTACCCTGAGGACTTCTCGTGGCGGGACTAACTATACCGAGTCAGCATCAGCGTAACACAGTAGAATGGGTGACGTCCACCATATTAGGAGGAATTCACTCGATCGATCTTCGTTTTTTCAGCCGAGAGATCTCGATAAAGCGTATCTTCCAGGAGCCATTTCTCCATGTATCTTTCGCCGAGAATGTTTCCATTGCTCTGACGTATTTATTTCCTCTCCAGAGTGAGTCAACTCTGGAGAGGTCGGCCATTACCTGTGAATCCTTCTCACTCCTCGCAGCGGCGAACATTGAGAGGCACATGCGACACAGGTATCCGGAGACTTATTCTCACTCACCGGTGCCCACCACAACTCAACCTCAATGCTCGGTAAAAGCACTATCATCACGGGCCAACACCCAGATTACTCGTCATGGAGGCACGTCCGATCGGGCCTCCAGGAGTCGGCCTAACTCCCGGCCCACGGATCCACGCCAACTCCACTTCTTTTATCCGAAGTGATGGATCCCTGAGAACATGGAATTAAAACATCCCACGTCCCCAAAGTAATCCGATTATTCTGTTTGGGACACCGAACTATCCCATTCTCTCGCTGTTCTGGATCTTGACCTCACAACGAACCCACATAATCCATGCGGATTATTGCCACTAACAACTGTGCCGAGTAACCGGAAAACCATCCGTGCCTGTCACCGACTGTCTCGAAATCTACTAGGGCCTTCTCCCCCTAGTCTGAACTTCTCAGCGGCGGCGGGTCATCCATTACCCCACCACTACCAATCAGCTCAACGGCAGTCAAGGGGGGCGCTAGTCCTCTCACCTAGCCGTTGATCCCTAGTCTAAGTCGATAGCGCCTCTACAATCGCCCAGTTGGAACGCCAGGACATTGGCCCTTTTTCCCTAAACATAGCTGGGCGGGTTTCTAGATAAGGCGACAGAGTATCTACAGCCTCTCTATAATGTTCAGAAGCATGGTTTCACCCAAACCACGCCTCTTGGCATTATTTGATTGGTCTATTCACCTCACGCGCGGTTCACTTTAAGCGCCGTTCCTTGTCGCTCTCTCGCTCAGCTTCTTCAGCAGGCGTTAGATGTCGCTCCCTACTCTTTCCCTCACTCTAACCATTCTTGACTCAGGGGTTTTCGCATGGGTACAACAGTTTTTCAGTAACAAGAAAATCTCGTTAAACACTTCCCTTCTTAAGAGAGATTTCGACCCGGAACCTACACTTCAAGTCGAAATCTCCTGGAGTAACTCATCTTCCAACTCTTCGGTCGGAGGGTCGTCTAAGGCTTCCTTATAAGGCTTCATGTTCACTGTTAAGGTTCCTTTTGGATTACGTCCACCTAAGTCAGAAACTTCGCAGAAGATTCTGGAATGCTTCTTCCTGACTACGAATGGTCCATTGAATGGTTTATTCAATGACGCTAAGTGATGCTTTGCAGCATTTGACAGTTCCTGGTTGCGAACTAATACTAGTCCACCGACGTCGTATTCACCAGCTCTTCGGCGCAAGTTATAGGCTAGTGCTTGTCTATCATTAGCTTCGGCTAACGCATGTCTGAAGGCTAGCCTCAGGGTATCATGACGTTTCATACGTTCGACCCAGGATGCTGTTGGTGTCTCTTCGACTTCCACGTCACCCTTTATCTTTCGGCGTAGCGAATTCGTGGGCTCTTGTTTTCGACCAAAGTTTACGAAAGCAGGTGTGGCTTTCAGAGAAATGTGTTGGGCTGTATTGTATGTAAATCTAAATGCATCCAAATGGCAATCCCAATCACGGTGGTCTGCTTCTACACACGCTTTTATCATCGCCTGAACCGAACGATTCACTCTTCCGTTGGGGTTCGCTTGGAGATGATATGGGGGGGTCGTTGGATGCTTCATGTTAGTTGAAGCAGCGAGCTCTTTCAGTCCTTATTTACAAACTCGGTTCCATTATCGGTTAACAATTCTCTAGGAGCCCCCATCAATAGATGATAATCTCCTTAAGTGCTTTCCGTATCGTCGCCCCTTTCCGCTGTTGCGTCAGCACAGCGCCTAGCCCTACGCTACTCGCATCCGTTTGCAGAGTGAAAGGTAGCAAGAAATCCGGGCATGCAAGTGCAGCCTCGAAGGGTTCCTGCTGATCTGTTTCCCAAACCCAGGGTTGTTTCGTCTTGGTCAAACGTGTCAAAGGTTGAGCCACAGTTGCAAAATCTGGGATAAATCGTCTATACCAGGAGGCCATTCCCAAAAACCGACGAACCTGGCTGAGATTCTTAGGTACTGGGAACTCTACGACTACCGACGTTTCGTCAGGCTCGACTTGCAAACCTTCACTGTTCAATACGAATCCGAGGTATTTTACCGCGGACCGACAGAACATGCTCTTTTCACGATTTATGCTTAAACCGTGGTCTCTCAGTTTATCGAGAACTTTTCCCAGCCACTCTAGGTGTTCTTTAAATGTATTTGACATGATAATAATATCGTCCAAGTACACGAAGACACGAGGGTACATTTCTGGATCAATGATTTTATCCAGCACTCTCTGGAAGGTCGCAGGGGCGTTTATCAAGCCATATGGCATTCGTTCGAACTGGAAAAACCCTCCTCTAAGTACCGTAAAGGCAGTGATCTCTTTCGAGTCTTCTGCCAACGGAATCTCCCAATACGCCGCGGTCAGATCGAGCGTCCAGATGTAATTGGCTTGTCTTAACTCGTCAAGGATGCCGGTCATGTTTGCTACCGGATAGGCATCCTTTTTCGTGACTTCATTCACCCGACGGAGGTCGATACAAAATCGATACTTGCCGCTGGGTTTCTTCACCATTATGACCGGGCTGCTCCAGTTGCTTGCTGATGGTTTAATGATGCCATCTTTCAGTATATCATCAACTTCTTTCCACATCATTAATTTCAAATGATGGGAGGCTAAGCTGACCCTTTTTCGAATCGGCTCGTGGCCTTTAACATCGATTTTGTGGGGTGCTAGTTTGTAAATCGGGAGATTTCCTTCTATCACTTGGAGTTGGCTATGTTGCCCTTCTCCAGGCGTCGTTAGACCATTGCACACTGTTATATGGCAGGCCCTCTCGACTGCTGCAAACTTGCAGAATTCTTCAGGTTTATCTCTGAAGAACCAGGAATGATTCAAGAAATCTATGACCATTCGAGCTTCTTCACCGACGTCCAATGGTCGCGGTGGCTAAAGCATTAGTTCGGCTTGGCCACTAGGAGGTCGTGGATTCGAATCCCGGTCCGGTCGGGTTTTTTAACTTCTGGAAACAGGGGTTGGAGGCTCAAAAGGGTTGCTGGGTTTCGGATTCCGACTGGGGGAGACCCTTAACTTCCGGTAAAGAGGGTTAAGGGGCTCTTCTGGGGCGGATTCTGGTGGGGTCCGTCTCACCACGGCTCTGGACGAGCAGGAGGTTCCTAATAGAGCAATCGACTGTACCGACGGAGGTTTTCTGTGGTTTCCTTCGTCTCTCTCGCGGGAGTAAATGCGGTACAGTGTAGAAAGTGGGCCACAGCTGCAAGGTTAGGTAGAGTATAGATGGTGGAGTAAACCGAATAATTTAAAATGCCTTAAACAAAAAAAAAATTCGAGCTTCTTTCAGAAAGTCCAATCCCAGTATGAAATCTTCGGATGGTGAGGCCATCCAAAGTGTTTCCACTGGGACTGCTCTTCCTCCTAATACCAAAGGGGTTTTGGAGGCTTCTTTCACCACTTCCAGTTGGCTATTCGCCAGTAGAACTCTTCTAGGTAGAATTCTTTTGGCGCTAATGCCTAATTCGCTCAGCAGCTCTATCCCCGCCTCTCCTGCAAAAGTGTGAGACACTCCTGAGTCTACTAGACCGCGGATCTTTCTTTCGTGGATCTCAATATCCACATGAAAAGCAAATGTTTTGCCTTCTTTCATTGCCTGCCTCACAAACTCCAAATTAGGGTCCATTTCTGGCGAAACTAATTTCAAGGGATCCATCATGAATTCTAGAGTGAGGGTATCACTCCTATTTCCATCTCCAGATTCTTGCGTCACTGTTTCGGGGCTTCTTTCTTCCCCTCCCTCAGTTCTTTCAACTTCAGGGCCGTCATTTCGTGCTGAGGTTATTCCCGTCCTGACTTCTGGGACGGGCGCTTTAGTCTCTGAGATTGTTATCTCCCTTACGACCGCGATTTCCGAGTTGCGCGGCGACATAGGCGTTGATCTGTCGCTTACACTGCCAGCTCGGCATTTCCCGGATTGCACCTCAGGCACTCTGGGAAATGCACGTCCTTGCTGCCACATACGTAGCAGAAAACTGTTCTAGGGCGGGTGCAGATGCACCAGGAGTGTCCTCTCTGGTCACAATTAAACACTTCATGCCCTGCGGGTTTGGACTACTGGCGCCAGGTCTGGTGTAGCCAGTACCTCCACCCCTCCTTGAAGAGGCTCTACGTTCTTGCAAGACGTGTGCCACTTCCAACTCCTCGAAAAAAATGCTTTCTTCGTGATCTCTGTCGGTAGGCTCTGCGTCCTCCTCTGCTGGGAGCAGTGCCTTTAGGGTTGCTCTTTGAGTGATCCTTTGGGCCTTGGGGCTTCGATAAGCGAAGCTGGGGCACAGGGATTCCTCTGGCCGCCTTAGTGGCTGCCACTTTTTCGCACTTGCATACAAAGTTTCTTGTTGCATTGCATGCTTCTCTAATGCCTTCAGTGTCACTTTCGCACTGAGGTTGAAACCTATCCTGTACTTAGGTAACGTATTGTGGTACATACACGTTAGCTATTGTTGTTCAGGCCATTCTGGGTGCGTTCTGGCAAATAGACACTTCAAGTTGGCAACGAATTGAGCCACGGGTTCATCCTCGCCTTGACGACGGCTTGCTATCTCTTCGTGGAGCGCGACTTATAGTCTAGCTGCCCAAAGTTCTCTCTGAATGCGTGACAGGCATCCTCTCATGAGTACACCTCCACCTGGTGATACCAGGTGAGGGCCCGGCCTGTCAGACAGCCACTTAGTACTCCAAGAAAATCATTTTCTCGGATCTGGAGGGTCTTCATGGCGTCATCTACTCGGGATATGAAATCTTCAATATCCTCGTCGGGTCGTGCTGAGAATTCGACTCCCCACTTTTTCAACGCCTTCAGAACCTTTTGAGCGTTGAGATAATTCTCTCTGCGAGGTTGGTATTGGTACTCGTTGCTCTGGTTTGAGGAGGATCGATGATGCCTCCTTTGGGACGTGGAATGCCTCTCCTCCACAAATGCCAACCTCCTCGGTGGGATGGGTGGCCGTCCGGTTTCCTCTCGGGTTCTCTCACGGAAATGTCCCTGAGGAACCCTCTTCTCAGGAGCTACGTGCATTGGCCCTATTTGGCCCCATAACTCTCTGTCGAGATATTGTACCCTGGCCAGCAGCTCGGCTGCAGTAGGGGTCGCCTCTGTCACCGTCACCCCAGGTATGTCTGCTGTAGGTGTCGTGGTGGCGCTAGCATTTCTGCTGCTTCTACCACTATTCTTGTTTCCTCGAGGTCTTCCTCTCTTGCGGGGGGGTGCCACCTGGTCCTGCATCTCGGCTGCTTTCATCTGTTCCTCAAGGGCCTTCGTCTGTTCCAGGAGCGCTTTCAGCGCAGCCTGGTTGGCGGTCTCTTCGCCTTTTTCATTAGGCGTCCTCGCTGGGGTAGAGAATCTGTCTTTCCCCAGCGTAAATGGCTCTTTCGGGAGTGGTCACTTTCCCTCTCGACTGCTTGGATTACTCTCTGCTTTTCGAGCTCTGACTTCGTCTCTTCGTCTGAGAGATTCCCGTCATCGCTCCTCTGCTCGTTATTCCTCATAGGGTCTAGCGCCAGGTTCCTAACGTCACTTGATTCGGACGCGTCAACACCACTCCCTGGCGATGTTCCGTCCAGCCTCCCTTCTCTTCTCGAGTCACCTACCGATTCCGTGTGCGTCTCGAGTTCACTTTTCCCAGTTTTCTTAGACTTTTCAGTTTTCTGGGGATCATTCTTCGGTGTCATCTTTGCAACAAGAGAGATCTCTGTTTGAGTCGCAGGTGTATTACACCTAGTGTCTCGGGACAGAAAATGCTCTCCCGGGCTTATGTAGCTCCTCTTATACCCGTTTCTCAAGGGTGGGGGCTTCTCCCCACTCCTGGGCATGCCTCTATCGACCAAGCCCTCTATTCCATGTCATGTTTCTGTCGCTGGGGTATTTTGAGGTTTTCAACTGTCGTTAAAATTACCCTACTTCATCTAGGCCATCTAGGTCATCTAGACCATCGACCATCAGTCGAGACTTCAGGTTGAGAGAAGTTCGAATTTCCTCTCTTGCTGTCGATGGCGCCCTCTGTTTTGGGCGTCTTTCCATCGCTTCTTCCTTCTAGGGTCTTTCATTTTCCAATAATTCCCCTAACGACCTCACTAATTTCTCTAGTGTTTCTTACAAAATGAGAAAAATTCAAATTTCTCTCTTTTCGGCGCTCTTTTTCGAATTTTCCCGCACGAAATTTGTTCTCTCGGCCTTGAATCGGAATTCAAGTATGGTGGCGTCATCTATTGGGTTCTCCTTCTCAGGAGTGTTACCATCAGATGTCTTTCCACCCGCCGGCTTGTTCTCGTCAATCGGTAACTCCTTCTTTACCGATTGCCGACCCCAATTCAGTGATTTACCGACCGTTTGGGCTTTTCTTTGTCAGTCCGCCAGGACGTTAGTTCGTTACTGACTGTTTCTCTCCTCGGGGAGACCCTAGATGGCGCCTACTACCCGATTTTCGTGTTCTAACACTGCACGTGCTAGAACACGTGGCTTTTTGGTATTGTTTGTGTGGGGCTTTCGCCCCTAACTTTCGCCTTTTGGACTTTTCAGCCCATCCAGCGCCCTTTTCTCGATTTTGTGGTCTTTTCAGACCACTGGCAAGCTTGTTCTCATCCTTTCCCAGGATGTTTTCGGGATCTTGTGGTCTTTTCAGACCACTTTTTCCCTCGGTCTTCAGCCTGTAACAAACAAAAAAAAGTAGGCAAAAAAAAGCATCAAAAAACAATTTCTGGCCCCCAAAAAAATGCAGCAGCTCTTACGGTCTTCCCCACCCATTTCAGGTGGTTCTACCCTCACTCTCAGTCGGGTGTCCTTCCTCCTTTCTTGACATTGGAGCGAGAGCTTCTGCGCCTTTCGGCGTAGGTTCCTCAACTCCTTCCTCCTCGCCCTCTTCCGACCTCCTCGAGGTCTTGGACGTTCTGGGCATTTCTCCCTGGGCACTCTTCGCGGTGGGTGGAGCTGGGGCCTGCGTTCTCGGCTCCCCTCGGCGCTTCTGCTCCGCCTCCATGGCCTCGAGAATCTCCCGGGGAATGTTTCTCCACAGCTTGGGGATCCAGGGATCGCTGGCCTTCCTCTCCTCTTGGCAAGGGATGCAGCCCCTGGTCTCCTTCCTCGGCCTTCCGCACCTTCTGCAATAGGTGGTGAGAGGTTCGGGGCAGTCCTTCCCACCGTGCCCAGGCTTTCTGCAATTCCAGCATAGCCTCGCTGGTGCCAACCTGGGATGGCTCCTCTTCATCTCGGGGTTCTCCTCATGACGAGGATCTCCATCGAGCTGTGATGTCCTGGTAACAGGCTCAGTATCTCCAGGCATCTGCCTCTTCGGGATCCTCGTTCCCGAGGAGACTCCCGCTGGCCCCATACCTCCGTGCTGCAGCACCTGAAGGCGGACTTGCCTCTCCTTCTCCAAGGAGTCGGGATCGATAGGACATTGGAGTCCCTTTCCCCTCTTCTTTCTTTTCCCCTTATCGCCCCCGTCCGCCGGTATCCTCGAAAAGTCCGACGACGCCGAAGGGCCCGGGTTGGTAAGGGGCAAGATTTGTTCAGCTATCCTGGCCAGGAGCTGAGGGTTCTAAACCAAAATCGTGTGATACCGCTGAATCGAGAGCCGCGTATATCCATGAAATTCATGATAAATCAGGCATTCAATTCGATCCGCAAAAAATAGAATTTAACGTAGGTAAAAGGGCAGTCACAAAACTTATACTCAATTCACTGTGAGGTAAATTTTCTCCACGATAAAATTTAGGAAAAACAGAAGTCGTAAAAACTTCTGAAGAGTTGGGCTCATTCCTCTTTGACCCTTGATAGAAAGTCACGGGTTGTGTTTTCTTGAACGACGAATAGGGAAATCCATTAGATAAGATGTATCTAAACTGGCGATTTGTCGAAGACCATTACGAAGTGTCAGCAAATGCTAATGTCGTGAGTGCTGCGTATGTGACTGCCTAAGCTAGGTTAGAATTGTATGAATATTTAGAGATGTTAGGTGAGCGTGGTTTATAATATGACACCGATTCTGTTCTTTTCGACATTAGGCAGGGGGACTAATCCCCCTTCAGACAATGCGCTCGGCGAAGTGACTGCTGAACTGACTACGGGACTGGCAGCTACATCACTTTATTCCTATGTGGCGAGGCCAAGTTTTATAGTTATATCAGTGCAACACCTCAAGGGACAGAGTTTGAATGCTGTAAGATAAAGGGTATAAAAACTGACTCTCGCACATCCAAGAAAGTCAATAATCGTGCTGTAAGTAGACTTGTTGTAGACCAAGAAGACCCGTTTAGAATCAATACAACAGGTATACGCAGTACAGCACAACATTAGGAAGTCACCCGCCCTGAGGAGAAACTAGTCATAGTCACCGCAGTGGAACCTAAACGGGTCGGTAGTTCATCTGTGCCTTATGGGTATCGGCCGGTAAAACGAACACGCATTTCGTGATAAGTTTCTAAAATAATAATAAAATAGAATAATAGTAGAATAATAATAATTTTGTACATATAAAAAAATTTTGTAAGTAAAGTTTGTTTATAGTTGATATAAATCAATTTTTTTAAATAAACTGTGTACAGAGTGTCCTATGGGAATGTGTGAAAACTGTTTGATTATTTTTTTTACTGGAAACAGAGAAAAAGAGAAGGAATACAGTTCCTGATAGAGGAGAGTTGTCATTTTTATTTCACCGTATATTCATTATTGAAACATGTAATTTACCCAATAAAAATAGTAGCTTACAAAAATTGTATGTGACAAGTGCGATTAATAGTAAATATTTTCGCAATGAGAGCCATCAACACTGGTGCAATAATCCAAACGTTTCCTAAAACCGTGGAATACACGTTTTAATATTTCCTGTGGAATACCATGAATTGTCTTTATATGATACGTGCATGTAACCGCATGGGTTTCAGTTGACTATAGTCAACTGGAAAATAGGAGGTTCAAGCGCCTACCCACACTCAACTGAAACCCGAAATAACGCATGACGCGCATGCGCATCACCTATTAAAAGAGAATAACAAGGAAGGAAATCTAACCTCCGAATAGTGAATACATGGAGTGACTGAAAAATGAAAAGTTGATTTTCGAAGCAGATAAAATGAGCCAAAATCGTATAATTCCTGATAGTGATGAAGAGTTAGGCAGTGAGGAGAATTTATTTACTGATGAGGAGGAGTTTATTGGTGATGTGACATTTGAAGAAAATGGAAATAAAATATTCTCCGATTTTTCAATTACGTTTTGTATCATATTTTTTTATAATTATAACTTTCTTTTTTTTGCGAATTCTTAATGATTTTTAAAAATTGTATTTTGTAATTATTATAATTAATTTTTTTCAATTAAAAATACTTTACGTTTTTTGAACTACATATTTAATGAATATAATTAATTTCTTCTTCAGAAGTCCCGCATAATTTTTAAATCACACTTTTTTATAATTATTTTTTTAAATAAATGTGATCTTTTGTCTTCTGTGGGGGGGCTTCGCCCCCTGGACCCCCTTTTCTCGTGGGGGGCTTCGCCCCCCGCCCCCCCCCCCCTCCGCCCCCAGACTTCATCTCGCACTTATCATATAAAATAGTATACGCAACACGTGCGGACAGCGGTATTACTCGGGCGGCTGCGCCGCCCTCGTGAATAACCGCCTGCTTTCCGCACTAGTTGCGTAATGTACTATTTTAATGTTGGTTATCAAATTTTGGATTATTTTTGACTTGCTTGCGTAACAAGAATCTAACCCCAAAGGAAACAATCACACGGATTCAAATCTGGTGAATAGGGTAGCCAATTTATTCCCCCTCCACAAACTTTTGGATATCCCAAATCAAGAACTCGACCGCGATAAACTGTATTAAGAATTTCAAAAACTTCGTGAGTACGGTGGGGAGCTGCTCCATCCTGCATAAAATAAAACTGATTGACAAGCCCTCTTTTTCTCGCATGAGGGAAGAATTTTGTTTCTAACATTCTTTTGTACTCATTCCCGGTAATGGTAGATTCGAAAAAATGTAGATAAACACCCTTCATGGACAGAGCAGCCCAAACAGTAACTTTTTGTGGATGAGCAGATTTCGTAACCAAAAAATTAGTTTTTCAGATCCCCAAAATCTCAAATTATTTTTGTTAACGTAGTCCAGTCAAAAGTGGGCCTCGTAAAAAAAACAATTGCTGTTTTATGCAGCTTGCCATTTTCGAACATTTGTGTCATTCTTTCACAAAATTCCTTTCGTCTCAGAATCGCCTCCTATGTCAAACGCTGGCACATCAATATTTTATATGGATGAAGTTTCGAAAAAACGTGGAGAATGCGATGCAACGTTGATTTGGTCAATTTTAAATCTTGAGTGGCTCTCCGAATGGACGAGTTGGGATTTGCCTTGAAATACTGTTCAACTTCATCGATCTTCTCCTCTGTTGCAGCAGAGAATGAGGGACCTGGAAGAGTAGCTCTACGATCATCCAAAGTGCCGTATTCCTCGAAATTTTCAATTATTTTAGAAAAAGAATATTATCATGACTAGAAACCAACGGGATTTCTACGAAAATCTGTAATGTGTTTTGTTGTGTCACACAATCAATATGAGAAAAAAAATTATTGCAACCTCCTCAAAGTGCTTTCGCTAGCCACTCGTGTGGATCCAAATTTAGTGCGAGACCCCCTAAAAGCTTCACAGTATTTTTTCCCTCTCGAATAGAAGCACTCGATGAGATATCTTTTTTCTTGAATTGTCAAATCTCTCATTACTGCTAACAAACTAGGGCTCCTGCCACAGTTGCAATAAAAGTGACTGGCCCCTAGTAAACGTAACACAAACGTAGAGAGTCAAGGTTGTTTTGGATGAGTCGGCAGATGAGTTTAGTTTTCACACATTAGTATGGGACACTCTGTATATACTTGATATGAAAGTATTTATTTGAATGCCCCATTCCTACCCTTTCAGTTGATATCATGGATCCACATTGAAAACATCCGTTCACAGCTATTGTGTGCAGACCCACTGGTTGTGGGAAGACGGTGTTTGTCAACCGTTGTTTTCGTGAAATTAATGGAACGTGTGACACGCAATTTTCCAGAGTTATTTTTTATTATACAGAGTGGCAGATGAGTTATAATGATTACGATGAAAATTTTGTAGAATTTGGCGAGGGACTACCTGCTTCGCCCGTTTTTGCGAGTGATAATAGCGCTTAACTCATTATTCTGGACGACCTTACGCGCGAATCTTTAAATAGAGGGCGTGCTGTTGTCGATCTTCTTACAAAATGGAGTCATCATAGAATTTTAAGCGTTATTTTCATATCCCCAAATTTATTTCACCAGGGGAAAAGTCAGAGAGACATTTCTCTCATTAGTAATTATATTGTTCTGTTCAAAATTCCGCGTGATCGTACTCAGGTTGCTTATTTAGCTCGACAAGTTTACCCTGCAAATTCCAAATATTTGCAAGCAGCATATTTTGATGCCTCATCGAAAACATATGGTTATTTATTGTTAGACTTGAAACAATCCACTTCTGATAACTGTATATTCCGTAGTAATGTGTTTCCTTTGGATTCTCACAAAATTGTATATGTCCCCCGTTCAATGCGTGATATAAAAACACACACCTTAGATCTGAATGTTCCAGTCATGCGTATGTGATGGCGAGGTCAGCATATAAAATTGCTCGTCGCCTGATCGGCAAGAAAAACGTAATTTTGTTACAAGCAACTTGCGAGGCCCCACCTGCGCAACGTCGCGCTTTGATTAAGTCAACCGATCTCAAATTCTTCAAGTGTATATGCGAGTGTGCATTGAATATTTTAAACGGAAACTATCCTCTCAAGAGTAGGGAGAATAAAATATTGTCTAAACATAAATCTTTTCTTTGTAAATTGGGGAAATTAGATAAAACCTTAAAACAGAAGAAGAAAATTATTGTGAACCAAAAAGAGGGTAGTATTTTTATCATTGATTCTCGGTCCTGTCATCAGCGCACTGGTGTCGAAACTATTTGGAACATGCACGAAAAATGGTACTTGTACCTCAAGACAATTTCACTAGAATTTACCACCAAGGTGCATGGTATGTACAAAAACCACGATTGACGGATTCGCAAACAGTGCAAACACCTGGAGATGTATCGTCACCATTATATACCAAAATGGCTTATACATGGTGTTTTTTTATTACCGACAAACCTCTCATCCACCGGTAGATTTGGGTCCCCTGAATACGGGAAAAATGTTAAAAAAATTATTTATATGATACGTGCGTGTAACCGCATGGGTTTCAGTTTACTATAGTCAACTGGAAAGTAGCGGGTTTCGAGCGCCTACCCACACTCAACTAAAACTCGAAATAACGCATGATGCGCATGCGCATCATCTATTAAAAGAGAATAACAAGGAAGGAAATCTAACCTCCGAATAGTGAATACATGGAATGACTGAAAAATGAAAAGGTGATTTTCGAAGTAGATAAAATGAGGCAAAATCGTATAATTCCTGATAGTGATGAAGAGTTAGGCAGTGAGGAGGATTTATTTACTGATGAGGAGGAGTTGATTGGTGATGTGACATTTGAAGAAAATGGAAATGAAATATTCTCCAATGAAGCAACAGCAGGATCGTTAAAACTCCTTCGATTAAATACTGTAAATTAAGGGCTTTATTGAATTCCAATGATCAAAATAATGTCAAGGAAGCACAGAGAAAAATTATTTTTGCTTTTCAGAGATATGTCACTGAATTAACCGAAACTTCACTGCAATTTGGTGATTGATTTCTAGAAATTAGTGATAAGTCATTGAGAATTCAGTGACGAAAATGAAATTTTTCAATAACACTTTTTTCTAATTACTTTTTCAAATAAATGTGATCTTTTACCCCCCCCCCCCCCCCGGGGGCTTCGCTCCTCACATCCCCCACTTGCCCCACCCCTGCACCCCCAAACTTCATCACGCACTTATCATATAAAATAGTATACGTAACACGTGCGGACAACAGGCGGTATCACTCGGGCGCCTGCGCCCGAGTAACCGCCTGCTTTCCGCACTAGTTGCGTGATGTACTATTACTCAGTAGTTTTTAAATTATTAACATTTAGGATAGGCCAATTCAGAACGTGTATTTTCCCGCGACAGAGTTAGTGGAGAGGAGCTGAAGGCATATGACAACAGCGCATCTGGTTATGGAGGAAGACTAGTTACGTGAACGTGGTTGCGGTATTGACAATATCACTAGATGATTGAAGGCCGGTTTTCATGTCTTCTCAGTCATTTGAGCAATGTGATTTTTTGAACCCCCAAAAACTTGACCCGAATCGAATCGTCGTTTCTTTTCGGTTTGACCGGAAGAATTTCCGGATGTGAAATGGTGTTTGATGAGATGAAAAATTCAACTTCGATTATTTTTCTTTTTTTTTTGTATTCATTTTTATTTTTGAGGAATGAGTTCACTGATGACGAATTATCAAGTTTTGACTGAAATTATTGATGTTTTGTCAATTTTAACAAGATGAGATATAAAATGTTCTTGACGTGGATGCGCGAAAAGAATGGGTACAACTTTAGGAAATTATTTTCAGATATTTTTGTAATGAATGAATGAATTTCAAGGAGAGAGGGATTATCCGATAGGGCAAGGGTAAAAGTTCATTTAGAACTCTTTGGCCTTTCGCCCTCCGTCTACTAGGCTGAGTATGAACTTATGGAAATTTTTGACCGTAATTCACGGAAAAAATAATGACCGGATTTTTATGGTGTTTTCATTGTGAAAGAGAAAAAAAAGTTGTGAGTGTAAAATTGAGCAGTTGGGAAAAGGGTTATGAATTATAGGAGAAGCGGGGAAGGGGGGTACGGGAAACGGTGCGAAACAGCCCTGCTCAAATCTCAAGTTAAGTGAATTTAAGTCTCATTCGGAGTACTAATTGAAATATCAAAGTAAGTTTTAATTGAATTACACTATGTAACAAATTGAATGATTTTAATCGATACACAGAATGACTCGGAAATCTGTACGCAGCGCGATATTAGAATGGTTACTTGGGAATATACTTGCTCAATCTGAATCTGAGAATCTCAGCTAGTTTCTCTCTGAGTATCGATTCAAGTTTTGAAACAAGAAGAGGGAAGGGATGATTCCACAGTGATCTAAGGGATACTCTAGTTGCAGTTTGCGAACCAATTGGAGATATAACGAATACTGTGCGACTTGTTACTGTTTCAAGTAATTTCATCGACATACAGAACGATACCAATAACAATACATAGTTTGGTACTCTGTTCAGTACAAAACAGTCTGTTCAAAATCTTGAAATAAAAATCCAATTGTGTATCATCCTGAGTAACATTACAAGTATCGTAATAAGTATCGAAACCAGTAGTAGTATCGTTCAACGTATTGAATATTGTACTGGGGATTGTTATAACTAATTATTTACATCACGCCATGCGTGTGATGATACTGTATTTTGATTACTATTCTTTTCAGTACTACAGTCGATATGTAAAGTAGAACTCAAATCTGGTCCTTTACCGCGATATTTGAATTATTACTCAACAATTTTTACTCGAGAGAGTATTATTAATGCACGTATTATATTATGTATCGCTCTGCGAATTTCTTCAACAAAAAAGTGTGTATTAGAAAATTTTACGCAATTAGTACCGAAGTCACTTATAACACTCAATTTGACAGTCAGTTCGTTCCATAATATCGTATCTTGAATGCTACGTGTTTCGATACTTGAATCGATACGCAGAATCATCCCAAAATCTTGTACTCAACGGGATATTTAAACTATTACCCAAAAATATCCCTTTTCAATCTCAATTCAAGTATTGTTTTGCGAGAATATCACATCAAGTTTCAGTCTGAGTATCAATTCAAGTATTGAAAAAAGTAGCAATGTAGATACAGTGATGATGTAACTAATGGAATGGTACACTGAGCATTACAATAATCCTAAAAGATTTTCTAATTTTGGGAAACATTCAGGAAAATTCCCGGATTTTTTACGAAATTCGAAAGAATTGTCAAGACTTTGTGAGAGATTTTACACTCAATCCTAAAAGATTTTCTAATTTTGGGAAACATTCAGGAAAATTCCCGGATTTTTTACGAAATTCGAAAGAATTGTCAAGACTTTGTGAGAGATTTTACACTCAATCCTAAAAGATTTTCTAATTTTGGGAAACATTCAGGAAAATTCCCGGATTTTTTACGAAATTCGAAAGAATTGTCAAGACTTTGTGAGAGATTTTACACTCAATCCTAAAAGATTTTCTAATTTTGGGAAACATTCAGGAAAATTCCCGGATTTTTTACGAAATTCGAAAGAATTGTCAAGACTTTGTGAGAGATTTTACACTCAATCCTAAAAGATTTTCTAATTTTGGGAAACATTCAGGAAAATTCCCGGATTTTTTACGAAATTCGAAAGAATTGTCAAGACTTTGTGAGAGATTTTACACTCAATCCTAAAAGATTTTCTAATTTTGGGAAACATTCAGGAAAATTCCCGGATTTTTTACGAAATTCGAAAGAATTGTTAAGACTTTGTGAGAGATCTTACACTCACAGCATTTTTTTCTCTTTCACAGTGAAAACACCATAAAAATCCGATTATTATTTTTTCCGTGAATTACGGTCAAAAATTTCCATAAGTCCATACTCAGCCTAGTAGACGGAGGGCGAGAGGCCAAAGAGTTCTAAATAAACTTTCACACTTGCCCTTTCGGATAATCCCTCTCTCATTGAAATTCATTCATTCATTACAAAAATATCTGAAAATAATTTCCTAAAGTTGTACCCATTCTTTTCGAGCATCCACGTCAAGAACATTTTATATCTCATCTTGTTGAAATTGACGAAACATCAATAATTTCAGTCAAAACTTGCTATTTCGTCATCAGTGCACTCATTCCTCAAAAATAAAAATGAATACAAAAAAAAGAAATGAAAAATGATCGAAATTTAATTTTTCATCTCAATAAACACCATTCCACATCCGGAAATTCTTCCGGTCAAACCGGAAAGAAACGACGATTCGATTCGGTTCAAGTTTTTGGGGGTTCAAAAAATCACATTGCTCAAATGACTGAGAAGACATGAAAACCGGCCTTCAATCATCTAGTGATATTGTCAATACCGCAACCACGTTCACGTGACTAGTCTTCCTCCATAACCAGATGCGCTGTTGTCACATGCCTTCAGCTCCTCCACCAACACAGTCGCGGCAAAATACATGCTCCCAATTGGCCTATCCTCAATGTTAATAATTTAAAAACTATTGAATAAATACTTTTAAATACTTTCGTCATCAGTGCACTCATTCCTCAGAAATAAAAATGAATACAAAAAAAAAAAAGAAATGAAAAATGATCGAAATTTAATTTTTCATCTCAATAAACACCATTCCACATCCGGAAATTCTTCCGGTCAAACCGGAAAGAAACGACGATTCGATTCGGTTCAAGTTTTTGGGGGTTCAAAAAATCACATTGCTCAAATGACTGAGAAGACATGAAAACCGGCCTTCAATCATCTAGTGATATTGTCAATACCGCAACCACGTTCACGTGACTAGTCTTCCTCCATAACCAGATGCGCTGTTGTCACATGCCTTCAGCTCCCCTCCACCAACACAGTCGCGGCAAAATACATGCTCCCAATTGGCCTATCCTAAATGTTAATAATTTAAAAACTATTGAATAAATACTTTTTTTAACATTGTTCCCGTATTCATGGGACCCAAATCTATCGGTGGACAGGAGGTTTATCGGCAATAAAAAAACACCCTGTATATTGAAATATTCGACGGGGTAAAAATGCAGCTGTAAAGTGGAAATTATATCAGGACGTATTTACACGTTACTTATTTTTCACGGATAAAAAGGAGGGTGAAGAAAAGGAAGATACCAATACCCTGCCAACACAATTACATCCGTCTGATAATGACTCTATCATATCAGCCGTACCAAAAAAGTATCAAAAACAAGCTAGCGCATTACTTGAGAATATTCAAGAATCAGCGGGGCAAGGGCGTTTGAGGTTGGATGTGTCAGATATTGTCCAATTGGACGAAGTCCGTATACTTGGGACAAATATTGTTGACTTGGGGAATGACTCGCTGAGGCATCGCCAGACAACAAAAGCAACAGGAAGGGAATGATTTGCTGGTTTCTTACGGGATATTAATACACCAAAACAGTTTGTTAGTAATAAAAGTTTTTGAACAATACGCTCACCAGCGGCCACATCTACAACTACACAGGATGAATAATCAGACTCCCCAAATAACTATTTTACGCCTAAGAAATTACAAAGGGGTAAAAGAATAGCGGTCAACAATTAAAGCACGGAGCAGGTTAAGTTAGAGAATACTCATTACAAACCCGAGGATTCTGCTGGTTATTCGGGGGCCACCAGAATTATACAAAAGCATGAGAAAAAAATACCTCGCCCAGATATTGTTCAGTGGCCTAATACGCAGAATGCCTATACTCTTCATAAGCCTATAAGGAGACGTTTTCCACGACCGCATTATAATGTGGATACGATAGATGATGTGTGGGAGGCAGATTTGATTGATTTGCAAAAATTCAAATCATATAACGACGATACAATGTACTTATTATCAGTTATTGACGTCGTAAGCAAATTTGCATGGGTGGAACCATTGGCCGATAAGAGAGGGGTCGCTGTCCGTGAAGCATTCCAACATGTATTAGGTGTACAAATAAGTTTTAGGACAATTACAAAAAATTCAAAATTCATTTTCGAAAAGAAGTAAACTACATTTATTCATCAAAATAATCTGCATCATTTTAAATGACCTTCAGCCATCTGTTATGTAATTTACGGATGCCTTCCGCAAAGAAAGTTTCATCTTGCGAGGTGAGGAAATTATCGACCCATTTTTACACTTCTTCAAATGTTTTGAATCGCATATCAGTCAATTCGTTTTGCATCTTGCGAAACAAGTGAAAATCAGTTGGAGCTAAGTCTGGTGAATACGCCGGGTGTGGCACAACTTCCCATCCAAGAGCCATTAATATATCTTTAACCGGTTTCCCACCTGAGGCCTGGCGTTTTCATGGAGCAATTTTACTGGACGTTTTCCTTTACCAATAAATGGACGTTTTTGTTCAATTTCTTGGTTCAATCTTATTAATTGTTGATGATAGCGATCGGCAGTAACTGTCTCGCTAGACTTCAAAAGTTCATAATGCAGTACGCCTTTCATATCCCAACATATACACAGCATGATCTTCTTACAGTGGATATTGCGCTTCGATGTCGATGTCGTCGTCTCGACGGGGTTAACCCAATGATATTTGCGTTTTGGATTATCAAAATAAATCCACTTTTCATCGCCAATCACAATTTTCTACAAAAAAGACATTCCACGTTGCTTATTGTAAAGATTCAGACATATGTCAAGTGGGCTATCTTTATTTTCTTGAGTCAAAAAGTGTGGCACCCACTTTGTTTCTTGTCGAATCTTTCCCATTGCGTTTAAGCGATAGGAAACGGTCTGTGGAGTTACTCCGAGCTGTTTTACAAGTTGTTTTTCCATCTAGCGAGAGTTTTTATCCAGCAACGCTTGCAGTTCCTGGTCATCCACCCTTACAGGGGCCCCGGTACGTTCACGGTCACTAACGTCGAAATGACCTTCTTTAAATCGCTTATACCAATATTCACACGTACTTTTAGATACAATGTTATCCCCAAGAACGGAACAAATCTATTGACATGCTTTCCTAACAGTTTTTCCTTGATGGAATTTATAGCGAATGCAGTGTCTAATAAATAAATGTTTTAATCACAGAATTTAAGGTTATGTTTATGNCCCACCTGAGGCCTGGCGTTTTCATGGAGCAATTTTACTGGACGTTTTCCTTTACCAATAAATGGACGTTTTTGTTCAATTTCTTGGTTCAATCTTATTAATTGTTGATGATAGCGATCGGCAGTAACTGTCTCGCTAGACTTCAAAAGTTCATAATGCAGTACGCCTTTCATATCCCAACATATACACAGCATGATCTTCTTACAGTGGATATTGCGCTTCGATGTCGATGTCGTCGTCTCGACGGGGTTAACCCAATGATATTTGCGTTTTGGATTATCAAAATAAATCCACTTTTCATCGCCAATCACAATTTTCTACAAAAAAGACATTCCACGTTGCTTATTGTAAAGATTCAGACATATGTCAAGTGGGCTATCTTTATTTTCTTGAGTCAAAAAGTGTGGCACCCACTTTGTTTCTTGTCGAATCTTTCCCATTGCGTTTAAGCGATAGGAAACGGTCTGTGGAGTTACTCCGAGCTGTTTTACAAGTTGTTTTTCCATCTAGCGAGAGTTTTTATCCAGCAACGCTTGCAGTTCCTGGTCATCCACCCTTACAGGGGCCCCGGTACGTTCACGGTCACTAACGTCGAAATGACCTTCTTTAAATCGCTTATACCAATATTCACACGTACTTTTAGATACAATGTTATCCCCAAGAACGGAACAAATCTATTGACATGCTTTCCTAACAGTTTTTCCTTGATGGAATTTATAGCGAATGCAGTGTCTAATAAATAAATGTTTTAATCACAGAATTTAAGGTTATGTTTATGACTCCCTTATGTTTTGATACTACATAACAAAACCCAACATATCATATGTGAGCGATAATTTTGAATTACTTTCATGGCACAGAATCTAAGTATCTCAAAACTTATTTGTACACCTAATATTTGCCCAAGGACGTAAACCACGGCTATTACAGGCAGATCGTGGAAAAGAGATCCTCACTAACACGGTACAAAAATTATTAAAAAAAGAAAATATAGCATATCCTGTTGTGAGAAATCCTGATATTGAAGCTGCTATAATGGAGCATTTCAACAGAACATTGAAGGAACGAATGCGGCAATATTATACACACACAAAATTTTATCGATACATTGATGTTTTGCAACAATTTGTGGATGCGTATAACAAGTCATATCATAACACAATTAAAATGACACCAGCATCAGTGACACTTGCAAATGCGTATGAAGCAATATAAAATATAAATAAATTTCATGAGCGTCAAGATAAAAAAATTTCTCAGCGTCCGCTTAAATACAGAGTGAATGACTACGTTCGTATCAGTAAGACAAAAGGGGTCTATGAAAAAGGATACGAGTCAAACTGGAGTGACGAGTTTTTCAAAATTGTACGTGCTCGCCCACGTCAATGACTACCACCATATAAGCTTGAAGAGCTAGCTGAAGAAGAAATCGATGGTTGTTTCTATGAAGAAGAACTAGCGCTAGTGAACGAAGACCCCATTACCGAAGCATATGAGATGGAGAAAATGATGAAAACCAATGAGAAAGGAAAGAACAAACAGGTGCTAGTGAAGTGGGTTGGCTATCGCAACAAATTCAATTCGTGGATTCCTGCATCGAATGTAGAAAACATTAAAAAATAAAAAATAAAAAACAACGGATAGGATAAATTTTTATATGGTTCCATTTTCAGATAACACAGCAACGAGACTCAGAACATATCTACCGCATGATGTTCGTTTGACAGGCACATGGGTTGTAGGTCTCACAGAATTACAATACCCCTGCAGTCTATTGCACATTAAAAACAGAGATGACGGTTATGTACCCTTCATTAAGGGAGATGGACTTGTGGATGAGCGACAATGCTCATAATTGAAAACAAAAAAAAAATTCTAAGAGTATTAGAATTTAGAGAGAAAAAATTTCCACTTCACCCAGCCGGGAATCGAACCCGGGTCTCCCAGATACACGCCGGGCACTCTTACCGACTAAACTACAGGGAACCACAGAAATTCACTCTCAAATTCACCTCAAACACCGCCTAACCTCCTTTAGGCATTAAAGAATTCTAATGTCAACAATGCTGTTCCCCGCGGAATATACGAGAATCGAGAGCATTTGATAAAAGCTTTGAATCATTGACCGCAGATTGGTAATCATATAGTATTTGAAATAAAGAAACACGATCATGGTTATATAAAGATGAATGGTGTGTGCGAGAGAAATGAATCATGTAGAGGCTAAATACATTTATTGAATTTATCGTGGAAGCTGATAAATCTTTTGGGGATTGACCAGGTTGCTGGAGGTGATAACGGTCTTGGATTTGAAGAAAATGAAAAAAATTTCTGCAAACCGCCCTGCTAGCCTGACGTGAGTCTGTCCCGATCGTATGTACATATATTGTAATTTATGTGGACCATGTGTGACAGGTGATGTTCAAACCTCGCTTTTACGGATAGCCCCTTTCAATAGTGTTAACTACATGTATGGGAGCATGAGAACAATTACTTTTTCATCGCCTAATTATATTCATTTACTGCAAATTGGATTTTGTATAATCGAGATAGATATAAGAGATGGCCAATGACGGCCTATACCATTCGAGTAAGGAACTTTGAATTTCACACTTCATTTTAAATGGATAGACACATAAGATGTCACATTACATCGCATATTATGAAACGCAGCCCGGCGGAGGTGCTAGCGAAAGGTACAATAGATTTGGACGTATTTACGTGGGAGCCCGAGTGGAATATTTTATCCTATTCCAACCTGTCTGAGACCACTGAGATTTATTAAAGTCCTGAAGCTCCTAAGAACTACTGAGTAAGCCCCTTGAATCTTATTACGCCCTATTCATCAGGAGAAAGTGGTCGTAAGTCCCATCAATTATTATTCGTGTAATCAATAATTAGTCAGGATCAATACAAAATTTTTGAAAAAATGTGCAAAATAACAATTACGAGATAATTTTTTGAAATTCGACCACTACACAGCTAATTTCGCGTCGTTTAATATTATTATATTGTGTTCCTAGTGCGTAAAGTTCCACTTTTTCACACGCATGTGTAACATATCCTATTTTTTGTGGTACCTGTAGAGTTCACTTTTCGAAACGGTAGTGGAGGTAATGTGGTTGTTTTTGTGCACGAGTGCGTAAAGTTCAAGAGCGTGTGTAAAGTGAATTTCGAGTGCGTAAAGCGAAGCTTTATACTAGATGGCTCTGAATTAGAGTGGAAATAGAATAGAATAGAATAGAATATGCGCGGGTGGTCACTTAAAGCGCCCAGAGTCACCTTAATCATACGATCTTTTGTAACACCCGCCTTAGTTTCGGTCAGTCACACAGCCCCAGCCCTGTGTTTCTCACTAGGCTAATAAGGCTGGTGACAGCCGCTTGTTGTAAGTCCTCTGGTTCCAGGAAAGCCTGGCCCCAGGTTTTATAGCGACGGAGTGCTAATAGGGAGCATTCACATAAAATGTGGATGACTCACTCCTTATCGCCTCCGCACAGTCTGCAGTCTTCTTGTTCTGCAAGTTTCATCTTGAACAGATGAGCTCTGAGAGCTGTATGACCCATGAGGAGCTCTACTGCTATCCTCAGATCCCCTCTGTGCAGCTCCAGAAGATTTCTGGTTCTAACTATTAGTTGTCCCCTCATAAGCAGTTTCGCTTGTCTGCAGGTCGCAACTTTCTCCCAGCGCCTGACATGATCACGCTGGAAATGTTCTTTAATAAGAGTTTTTCTCACTGCGAAGGGCATGCCAAGCNCTGCTATCCTCAGATCCCCTCTGTGCAGCTCCAGAAGATTTCTGGTTCTAACTATTAGTTGTCCCCTCATAAGCAGTTTCGCTTGTCTGCAGGTCGCAACTTTCTCCCAGCGCCTGACATGATCACGCTGGAAATGTTCTTTAATAAGAGTTTTTCTCACTGCGAAGGGCATGCCAAGCAGGCCGTGTGAGGGCACCCTTTCTGTACCCTCCTTGGCCATCTTATCTGCCTCTTCATTACCCAGGATCCCATGGTGGCCTGGTACCCAGGTTACGGTGACCTGGTTATTTTTATCCAGTGTGTCCAATGCCTGCATGCATTCCCACACCACCTGTGAGTCTGTAGTGGGTTTTTCCAGGGCGTGAATCGCCGCCTGGCTGTCACTGCAGACGAATATTTTCATCTTTTTTGTGTCTCTCGCGTTCAGAGACTCTTCACACTTAAGTATGCCCAGCATTTCTGCTTGAAAGACGGTTGAATGGTGGCCCAGTGGAAAACTATCTCCGAAGCCATCTTTCAGACGGTAGATGCCTGCCTCAAAACTTTCATTGAAGCCAGAGCCGTCGGTAAACCAGTAGTCCTCTCTTGGTCCTGGTTTAAGTTCCGAGTCTAGCCACTCCTGTCTGGGTGGTATAGTCGTTCTGAAAGTTTTCCTGATCTGATACTTCCTAGGAATTCTATCCGTCTTACCTATGAAGGGTCGATCGTTGATTAGGCTAAGCCTTGTATGGCCTTGGCCCGTCATCTTCCATTCTTGTTGACAGCTTAGTCTATATGCAGTTGTGGTAGCACAACTCATAACCCTAAGGTCCAAGGGTGGGATACTGAGTGCTATTTCTAGCGCCTCAGTAGGTGTCGATTTCATGGTTCCTGTTGCAGCCCTCAGGAAGGTTCCCTGTAGGCTTTTCAACAGGTTCCTTGTTTCCGTCTTACTCAACCTCGGCCACCAGACGACCGCAGCGTACAACAGTCTCGGAAGTAGAACCATTTGATAGAGCCAGAGCATCATTTTAGGATTGAGTCCCCATGTCCTGCCCACAGCTCTTCTGCACGCCCACATAGAGGGAAACACTTCATTTCTCTGTGTACAGATATGTTCTTTCCAGCTGGGTTTATTATCCAGGATGACACACAGATATCTCACTCTGCGGGTGTAGTTTATCTTCGAGCCATTTAGCTTCAGAGGTTGGATCTTTTGCAGTTTATAATTTCTGGTGAAAACCAGGACTGTTATCTTCGCTGGATTTACCGATAGGCCAGTTTCCCTGCACCAGTCCTCAATGATATTGAAGGCTGTTGCCATCAGGTCCCTTAGCACCCTCAGAAATCCGCCTTTCACAACAACTGCCACATCATCGGCGAAACCGATGCATCTACAACCAGGTTCCATAGCAGGAGCGAGAGAACTCCCCTCTGCGGACAGCCCCTAGTCGGACGTCCCTCCACACATGCCCTCCCATGTCCTGCCGACAGTCTTCTGCCTTTCAGCATGTTTTGTGTCCCAGCAATGATAGTCTTGGACAACTGTCGTTCTTCCATGGCTTTCTCTATAGTCGGATTCGAAGTGCTATCAAAAGCCCCCTCAATATCCAGAAAGGCGCCTATGGCAAACCCTTTGACCGCCAGTTGTCCCTCAATCAGTCCCACCAGGTGATGTAAGGCGGTATCTGTTGATCTTCCCACCCTGTATGCATATTGACAGGGGGAGAGGGGTCTGTCAGCCAAGGGCCCGGCCTTGATGTGTCTATCCACCAGCCTCTTTAGGGTCTTCAGGATGAAGGATGTGAGGCTTATAGGACAGAAGTCTTTTGGTTTTATATAACCGGTTNGGCCTTGACGTGTCTATCCACCAGCCTCTTTAGGGTCTTCAGGATGAAGGATGTGAGGCTTATGGGGCGGAAATTTTTTTGTTTTATATAACCGGATTTTCCAGGCTTGGGAATGAATACTATCCTAGTCTCATTCCACACACTAGGGACATGTTTCAGGGCTATACTAGCTCTGAGTATCTTGGTTAGGGGTCCCGTGATAGTCTCTATCCCTTCCTGTAATAGGGCTGGTTAGATCCCGTCTCGTCCCGGTGCCTTGAAGGGTTGAAAGGTTTTTATGGCCGACTTGACCCCCCAGGGCTGCACTACTTTATTTGCCAATGCCCAATCATGGGTTTCGTAGACATGCCTCTGATTTTGCATTGTTTCTTTGTCCTTCTCCTGGGCCTGCATGAAGCCTGGAAAGTGAGTGTTCATTAGGAGTTCCAGAGTCTCTCCCATGGTTTCCGTGTGGCTGCCATCTGGTATCTGTAGGCTCCCTAGATATGGAGCCTTGTTTGTTCCAAGGATTTTTGCCAACCTAGAGGTCTCCGATTGACTCTCCACGCTGCTTGTGAAAGCCCTCCAGCAGTACTCTTTGGCTGTCTATATTGCCTTGTTGTAATCTGCGAGCAAGCCTCTGTGAGTTTTCCATGCGTCTTCCTTACGGGGGCCCGCTCTCATGTTCTTAGCTTTGTTAAAAGCTTTTCTAGCTTTGCCCCTCAGCCCACCGAGCCTCTCTGACCACCAAGGAGTCTCAGTGGGCTGCCCTTTCGGGATAAGCTTGCAGTTTGTCTCGAAGGAGTCCATGATGGCCTGGTTTAGGGCAATCGAAGCCTCCTCCAGCTGCTTTTTGTTGTTAAATCTGAGGATGATATCCCTGAGATTNAATCGAAGCCTCCTCCAGCTGCTTTTTGTTGTTAAATCTGAGGATGATATCCCTAAGATTGTCAGATAGACTTTCTCGGTAATTTCCCCAGTTTGTTCGTCTTGGGTTTCTTATTCATTCCGTTTCTTTTACTGTGTGGATGGACGTTCTTATGGTTTGATGATCGGACGCTGAGAGGTCCTTTGAGACCCTCCAGTCTCCAATCATTTCTGCCACTCTATCCATCCCCAGAGTGATATCTATGACCTCCTGTCGTCTCCGATCTATGTAGTTAGGTTCTTACCCCCTTTTAAGGATATTTAGACCGGCCCCCATTATGAATTCCTGGAGGCTTTCCCCCCTGCCGTTAATGCCGGTGCTCCCCCATGCTACATGGTGTGAGTTGGCATCACAACCTAGCAGGAGTTCAAGTCCCCTTTCCTTCACATGATTGCATAGGTCTTTTACTTTTTTCGACGGAGGTGGTTCAGCCGAGCCATAGGGCATGTAAACTGACCCTACAACTAAACTCATTTTCTCGCCTTGTCCCAGGACCAGATCCACTTGTGCCACAGCCAGGTCTCCCTCACTAGCCTGTGAACAGAAGAAAGAGTCTAGTCCTTTAATAACAATACAAGATCTAATTATTTCCTGAGTGTTTGAGTGATAGATTCTGCCACAACCACTGAGGCCCTTAGTGGCATTGTCCACTATCCATGATTCTTGGATTAATGCTATGACAGTCTGCATCCCAGCTAATAACCTGACTACAGTCTGGGTCTTCCACGTGTAGTACAACCCTGTGCTTCTTGGGAAGCTCCGAGGCTGCGACCACACGTACAGTAAGTCCAGCTATTTTGTTTTCGGGGAAAAGGCTTTTCAGCCAATTTCCCGTTTCCTCATCAGTGCAGTATACCATTGCCACACCTTCTCTTTCCCAGACACCGTTGAAGGTGGGTGCTTTCACCCCGTCAGGTAACGCCAGAATGGCCCTCTTCAGGAGTTTCTTCACCTCCGTTACCTCTTCAGTGCCCAGTTTCTGATCCGGATATGACTCCGGCATAACTGCAAACTTGAATGAGCTCG
>NW_021680746.1:125537-127477 GCF_001412515.2 Diachasma alloeum
AGTATTTTATTGCCTTCCTCACAGCCCCCTCCCCCTTCCCCTCATCGACCTTCGCTGCTGCATCCGCCAAGGTTGCAATCGCCCCCGAGGTTTGATGCAGCTTCGCTCTCTTGCGACGTCTTCTCTCGGCTCCACTCAGTCTGACCCGATTCACATCGGTACCAGACTGGTCAGCCTTGTCAGAATTCGTGTGTTCACCATCGCTGGCCCCACCCGAAGTTACTTTTTCAATACTGAGATTTTTCAGATTGGTTTCCATTTTTGGTCCCACGAGTACCGCGGTTAAGGGATCATTCTGGTTTAAAATTTTTCAAAAATCGATTTTTTTTTCATTTTCGGAAAGGATACACATTCAAAAGTATTGTGTAAAATTTTTAGAATATTTNTACACATGGATGGGGTGAGCTCCTCTTAGCGACCGCGGCCGGCGGTAGTCCTTAAGACCTCCACCGCCCGCGACCGAGCCCCCTCACTAAGACAAAGTGGGAACCCAGTAGAGGGGGGATTAGGATCATAAAGAAATAACAAAAAAATATCAACCTGATTCTACTAAATTCAATCTGTTGAGTAGAAAGAGGGTATTTCCTTTTGACAATATGTGTACGTCCACATGANGTGAGAAATCGGCGGTCATACACAAAACAATAACGAAAGTTTCAACAAATGTGTTTGGAGTATGGCACCTAAACATATATTCAATGGTAAAAAAATCGTCGAAATNTCCAGTGGAGGCGGTAGAGTGGATATAGTTTAGAGAATAAAGAAAATGGCAAAAAGACACATTATTTTATTCTGAAAACAATTTAAAAAATTACATTTATTAAACTTAAAACGTTATCTATCCAATAAATCTAGTAGTTGATGGGTTCAAGCCCCCTCTACTGGGTTCCCACTTTGTCGTAGTGAGGGAGCTCGGTCGCGGGCGGTGGAGGTCTTAAGGACTACCGCCGCCCGCGGTCGCTAAGAGGAGTCCACCCAATCCATGTGTGTGAGCGGCGTAAGCCATAGATTCGGCCATACCGTGCCTAAGGATGCGTGGCACAGGGGGAGCTGTGTCGCTAACGGTGCCTCTCAGAAACCTGGGCGACCTCTGAGAGTAGTCTTGGGTGTAACCCACCCGAGACAAGCCAAGCCCTGGGCAATCGCGGCAATGCACCAGGTGAAAACGCTTAACCGCGGTACTCGTGGGACTAAAATGGAAACCAATTTAAAAAATCTTAATATTGAAAAAGCAACTTCGGGTGGGGCCAGCGATGGCGAACACACGAAGTCTGACAAGGCTGACCAGTCTGGTACCGATGTGAATCGGGTCAGACTGAGTGGAGCCGAGAGAAGACGTCGCAAGAGAGCGAAGCTGCATCAAACCTCGGGGGCGATTGCAACCTTGACGGATGCAGCAGCGAAGGTCGATGAGGGAAGGGGGGAGGGGGCTACGAGGAAGGCAATAAAACGCCTTCCATCAGAGCGTACTACGCCAAGCCCCTCAGTCAGACCGAAAGAAAAGAGAATGAGAACGCAGGATCAGGGCACATATGCTCAGAACACTACGAGCTCATTCAAGTTTGCAGTTATGCCGGAGTCATATCCGGATCAGAAACTGGGCACTGAAGAGGTAACGGAGGTGAAGAAACTCCTGAAGAGGGCCATTCTGGCGTTACCTGACGGGGTGAAAGCACCCACCTTCAACGGTGTCTGGGAAAGAGAAGGTGTGGCAATGGTGTGCTGCACTGATGAGGAAACGGGAAATTGGCTGAAAAGCCTTTTCCCCGAAAACAAAATAGCTGGACTTACTGTACGTGTGGTCGCAGCCTCGGAGCTTTCCAAGGAGCACAGGGTTGTACTACACGTGTAAGACCCAGATCTAACCGCTCAAGAAGCACTGTGCTTCATTGAGAAACAAAATGCAGGACTGCAGGCCAGAGAGTGGGTTGTCGCTCGGG
>NW_021680746.1:127715-127862 GCF_001412515.2 Diachasma alloeum
CGACCGATCACTCTCTGTTCTGAAAGCCTGCAACTTCAGACGGCACTGCGTGATTCAAAAAGCAACTGTCAAGCTGCTTGCGAAAGACCGTGGTGAAAGTCAGAAGAAGGGTACATAGAGGTACCAGGAAAGTAGTCATCATTATGG
>NW_021680746.1:128263-128331 GCF_001412515.2 Diachasma alloeum
AAGACGCATGGAAGACTTATAGAGGCTTGCTCGCAGATTACAACAAGGCAATAAAGGCAGCCAAAGAG
>NW_021680746.1:128547-192328 GCF_001412515.2 Diachasma alloeum
AATAAAGTATTTGCCTCTATGTGGGCATGCAGGAGAGATGTGGGCAGGACATGGGAACTCAATCCTAAAATGATGCTCTGGCTCTACCAAATAATTCTACTTCCGAGACTGTTATACGCTGCGGTCGTCTGGTGGCCGAGGGTGAGTAAGNCCCTGAAACATGTCGCTAGTGTGTGGAATGAGACTAGGATTGTATTCATTCCCAAGCCGGGAAAAACCGGTTATATAAAACCAAAAGACTTCCATCCTATAAGCCTTACATCCTTCATCCTGAAGACCCTGGAGCGGCTGGTGGATAGACACATCAAGGCCGGGCCCTTGACTGACAGACCCCTCTCCCCCTGTCAATATGCATATAGGGAGGGAAGATCAACACATACCGCCTTACATCACCTGGTGGGACTGATTGAGGGACAACTGGCGGTCAAGGGTTTTGCCATAGGCACCTTTCTGGATATTGAGGGGGCTTTTGATAGCACTTCGAATCCGGCTATAGAAAAAGCCATGGAAGAACGACAGGTGTCCAAGACTATCATTGCTTGGACACAAAACATGCTGAAAAGCAGAAGACTGTCGGCAGGACATGGGAGGGTATGTGTGGAGGGACGTCCGACTAGGGGCTGTCCGCAGGGGGGAGTTCTCTCGCCCCTGCTATGGAACCTGGTTGTAGATGGACTTCTAAATCAACTAAGTGAGGCCGGCTTCCACGTCATCGGTTTCGCCGATTATGTGGCAGTTCTTGTGAAAGGCGGATTTCTGAGGGTGCAAAGGGACCTGATGGCAACAGCCTTCAATATCACTGAGGAGTGGTGCCGGGTAAGTGGCCTATCGGTAAATCCAGCCAAAACAAAAATCCTGGTTTTCACCAGAAAGTATAAACTGGAAAAGATCCAACCTTTGAAGCTAAATGGCTCGGAGATTAACTACACCAGCCGAGTGAAATATCTAGGTGTCCTCCTGGATAATAAACTCAGCTGGAAAGAACATATCTGTACTCAGAGAAATAAAGTGTTTGCCTCTATGTGGGCATGCAGGAGAGCTGTGGGCAGGACATGGGGACTCAATCCTAAAATGATGCTCTGGCTCTACCAAATAGTTCTACTTCCGAGACTGTTATACGCTGCGGTCGTCTGGTGGCCGAGGGTGAGTAAGACGGAAACAAGGAACCTGTTGAAAAGCCTACAGGGAACCTTCCTGAGGGCTGCAACAGGAGCCATGAAATCGACACCTACTGAGGCGTTAGAAATAGCACTCAGTAACCCACCCCTCGACCTTAGGGTTGTGAGTTGTGCTACCACAACTGCATATAGACTAAGGTGCCAACTAGAATGGAAGATGACGGGCCAAGGCCATACAAGGCTTAGCCTAATCAATGATCGACCCTTCATAGGTAAGACGGATAGGATTCCTAGGAAGTATCAGATCAGGAAAACTTTCAGAACGAGTATACCACCCAGACAGGAGTGGCTAGACTCGAAACGTAAACCAGGACCAAGAGAGGACTACTGGTTTACGGACGGCTCTGGCTTCAATGAAAGTTTTGGGGCAGGCATCTACCGTCTGAAAGATGGCTTCGGAGAGAGTTTTCCGCTGGGCCATCATTCAACCGTCTTTCAAGCAGAGATGCTGGGCATACTTAAGTGTGCAGAGTATCTGAACGCGAGAGACACAAAAAAGATGAAAATATTCATCTGCAGTGACAGCCAGGCGGCGATACACGCCCTGGAAAAACCCACTACAGAGTCACAGGTGGTGTGGGAATGCATGCAGGCATTGGACACACTGGGTAAAAACAACCGGGTCACCGTAACCTGGGTGCCAGGTCACCATGGGATTCTGGGTAATGAAGAGACAGATAAACTGGCCAAGGAGGGTACAGAAAGTGTGCCCTCACACGGCCTGCTTGGCATGCCCTTCGCAGTGGGAAAAACTCTTATTAAAGATCATTTCCAGCGGGATCATGTCAGGCGTTGGGAGAAAGTTGCGACCTGCAGACAAGCGAAACTGCTTATGAGAGGGCAACTAAGAGTTAGGACCAGAAAGCTTCTGGAGTTGCACAGAGGGGATCTGAGGGTAGCAGTAGGGCTCCTTACGGGTCATACAGCTCTCAGAGCTCATCTGTTCAAGATGAAACTTGCAGAACAAGAAGACTGCAGACTGTGCGGAGGCGATAAGGAGGGCGTCATCCACATTTTATGTGAATGCCCCCTATTAGCACTCCGTCGCTATAAAATCTGGGGCCAGGCTTTCCTGAAACCAGAGGACTTACAACAAGCGGCTGTCACCAGCTTTATTAGCCTAGTGAGAAACACATGACTGGGGCTGTGTGACTGACCGAAACTAAGGCGGAAGTTACAAAAGATCGTATGATTTAGGTGACTCTAGGCGCTTTAAGTGACCACCCGCACTTTTTCTATTCTATTCTTCTATGGGTTCAAGCACGTAGTTAAGAGTGTTTTAATTAACAATTGGTTAGTTTTGGCTTCGGTAGTTTATCGTGAAGTTCGTTAAAACATGTCAGAGGCCATGAATTTATCGAAGAACCTAAAACCGTTGTCTAGTGAGGCAGAATGGCCTCTTTGGAAGAGAAAATTTCGAGATCTCCTTGATTATCATGAGGGTGCATTGGATGTCATACACAAGAAGTTGACCAAGCCCGATGGTATTCCTGCATCTGCTACACCAGCTGAGAAGCAGGAACATAAGAAGCAAACTGACTTGTATCGTAAAGCGAACAGTTTTGCTAAGACGTTGATAGCAAGTACATTGACTGACGATGTTCATGAGAAGATCATGGATAAAAATACTGCTTCTGAGATATGGGAGGCCTTGAAAAGTCTGTTTGAGGCGACGTCCAAAGATCAACTGTTCAATATATGTACAGACTTTTTTGCTTTTGATTGGACTCAAGGAGAAAATGTTTCTACGCATATTGCTAAGTTGAAGAGTCTATGGAATGAGTTAAACAATGGACTTAAATCTAGAAATGAGAATAAATTGCCAAATTTGATTCTGGTATGTAAAAGTTTGCATATTCTACCAAGCCCTTTCGAAACATTCCGATCAAGTTGGATGTTACTCAGCAAGAACAATGAAGAAACGTTTGATGAGCTAACAACACAGTTGTGTATGTTCGAGAGAAATATAAACAAAAATGGAGTTGCAAGCAACTCGAGTCAGGAAGCATTGGCAGCCCATGTGAAGAATCAGAGTGGAAAGAACAACAAATTTAGCAAGAAGGGTAAAGAAAACCAGTGCAACTACTGCAAACAGAAGGGCCATTCGGTCAAAGACTGCGAGAAGTGGATAGGTGATGGACGTCCACCGAAAAGTACTAGTGAGGCTCCAAGCAACGCAGTCGACACCAATGTAGCTCTAATCTCAATTTGCAAAGAAACCTGTGACCTAGAGCCAAATCCAACGAACTGGTGGATTGATAATGGAGCAACGAGGCATGTCACAAACAGTCCTGAGTTTTTCCTTGAGTTCAGAGAGTTTAAAAAGCCTGGTGGCATAAGGGCAGCTGGCAAAGAGAAGCTGGAGGCAATTGGACAAGGAACAGTTCAAGTTTTGTCAAAAGTAGATGACAAAATACAGAAGTTGAAACTGACGAATGTATGGTACGTACCACAGATTTCAAAAAATCTTTTTTCTGTTCTGGCTGCTCAGGATATAAGGCTGGACAGCAAATTTGAATCTACAGTAACAAATTGCCAACTCAAAGTTGATGATAAAATCGTGTTGTGCGGAGCTCGTGAGGCGAATGAGACACTGTACAAAGTACTTATAAATCCAGTTACTCCACAGCTAAAGACAGAGCTAAGTACTGCTATGGCAGATACTTCAACGTGGCACCTGTACCATGAAAGATGGGGACACCAAGACAAACAACATGTGAAGAACATGCTTGAGAGAGAAGAAGGTATCACATTGAAGCTGAGTAGGGGGATCTGCGAGCCACGTATTTATGGAAAAGCCCATCGATTGCCTTTCGGCACCAGGACAAGGGCAGGAACACTTGAAGAGTTGATGTCAGGTGATGTGTGTGGGCCCTTTGATGATTCTTCCACCAAGAAGCGGTACTTAGTCGTATTCAAAGATAGCTACACGAAGTTTCGATATGGGTATGTTTCGATATGGCAAGGAAAAATCAGAAGTCAAAAGGGTACTGAAACACATGATTGAACATGCGAGAAATCAAGGACATACAATTAAGGAGTTTTTGAGTGACAACGCAGGAGAATTTGATAACGCAGATGTGAAGGAGGTTCTTCAAGAGTATGGGATTACGCAGAGACTGACAGCACTGTATACGCTTGAGCAAAATGGTGGCACTGAGCGTGAAAATCGTACTAGAAAATCGTACATCTCGTCGAGATGGCGAGAAATTTCAAATACTCCAATCCAGACGTTCAATTTCCAGCTGCTATTTCGGCAGAGCTGGTGAGTACTGCTGTTTACATCTTAAATAGAACTGGAAAATCATCAGAAGAAGGCGTAAGTCCTTATGGGCTGTGGATAGGTCAGAAGCCAAGGATAAATCATCTGAGAATCATTGGATCCACATGTTACATACATATTTCAGTTCAGAAGCGAAGGAAAATGGATGTAAAAGCTGTTAAAGGATTCCTAGTGAGTTACGATGGAGATGGAAGATACAGGGTCTACCTAGCTAATCAGCACAAAGTGGTTCTATCAAGAGATGTGTTATGCCAAGAATCTCTCAGAGATTGTGTAGAGAGGATCAGCGTATCTCTCCAAGACATGGAGCCTGAGAACCAACAAAACGAAGAATCTGGACAATCAAAGCCTAATCAAGAACTTGAAGAGGATCAAAAGAAAGTTTTTGATAGAGGAAGTGAAGGTAGTTCAGATTTTAAGATTTTAAGTGCAGAAGAGGATCTTCAACAACCAGCAGCAAGACAACTGAGAGATCCTGCAACACTGAAACAGCCTAGCTGGTTCAATGATTATGTCACAGGAACAGAGACAATTTGTCAATGAGGAAGGAACTCCGGAAACCTTTGAGGATGCTTTGAAGAGTGAGCAGAGGATTGAATGGAGCAAAACCATGGACAGAGAAATGGATACTCTTCATGAAAAGACTTGGGAAAAGGCAGAGCTACCAGAAGGTGCTAAGGCAATACCTTGTAAGTGGGTGTATCGCTTGAAGACAAATCCAGATGGCAATATTGACAAATACGAAGCAAAGTTAGTTGTCAAGGGATACAGCCAGCGTCGAGGAGTTGATTACAGTCAAACATTTAGCCTTGTTGCGAGAATGGGGACTGTTCGATCGACGCTGAGTGAACAAATGCATCTGGTTCAATTTGATGTATCAACCGCCTTTCTCTATGGTGACCTTGAAGAAGCTATCTACATAGGACAGCCTGAGGGATATGATGACGGCACAGGGGATATTTGCAAGCTCAAGAAGAGCCTGTATGGGCTGAAACAGGCACCCAGGTGTTGGCATAAACGATTTGGAAGTTTTCTGATGAGAAAGGGGTTTGAGATTAGTGCAGCGGACCCATGCCTGTACATTCGAGGGAGGAATGGTGCAAAACTCATACTAGTGTTGTATGTGGATGATGGGTTGGTAACTGCAACTGATCCTCATGATCAGGAAGAGTTTCTGAAAGAGTTAGAGACTGAATTCAAAGTAATTTCAAAACGCGCAGATTATTTCTTGGGAATAGAAATTGAGCAAGGACAAGGAGAGATAAAAATACATCAGGAGGCGTACGCAAGACGAATTCTTGAACGCTTCAATTTCTCTTCTTGCAAACCAATCTCGACACCGATGCTGAAGAATTCCGAGGGTCCAGAATCAAGGAAAGATGATTCCAGGGAACACAACTTTCCATACAGACAGGCAGTTGGTGCATTAATGTACTTATTGGCTCTGCACGAGAAGTGTGCAAACATCCCAAACGTCTTCTCCAGCTCCTCCGAGTGTCTCGGAATTTTTCATCGATTAGAACGAAGGCCATTGTCTTAATCCTATACTCATTCCTTAAAGTCATTAATCAGAGAAAGTTCATTTCTTCCAGTCTTCGTCGTTGTGGAAACACCGAGAGGATCCTCCGGAGTATTGCCTAGAGTTTTCAAATCTTCAAATGCTTAGGTAGGAAGCTTAGTCTCACTCCTGACAAAGACGATTGTGGATTCTTTCTTGCTGCTCTAAGAACCGCGCAAACTTCACATACATTCCTTGAAGTTTGCACAATCATAAGGAAGTCATACGAAAGATTATCGAAATTTTATCAATGAATGAATTACTCAGCGAGACTTTTGTTTTATTTCTGAGATGTGTGTAAAATTCAAGGGGTTGTTGTGGAATTTGCACAACCATACGGAAACCGGAATGATAATCCGGTTAATGATCAATGAATTTTGACTAATACATTGCTTACTCGACGGGTGTTTTTCTCATTTTTGAGATATGGGCAAACTTCGAGTGGTGGGTGTGAAGTATGCACAACCATAGAGAAATCGGAAAGATGATTAACGAATTTTGATTAACAACTTGATTACTCGGCGAGGGTTTTTTTCAATTTCTTAGGGGTGTACAAACTTCACAACAACAGTTTGAAGTTTGCACAATCATAACAAAGTTAAAAAGAGCATTGATGAATTTTGATGAATGAATAAATGACTCAAAGAGGTGTTCTTTTTTTATTTCTGAGTGCGCAAATTTCAAGGGGCAGATGGTAAGTTTGCACAAACATAGAAAAGTCGAAATGATCAGTTTCAAATTTGCACAATCATAGCAAAGTTGAAAAGAGGATTGATGAATTGTGATAAATGAATTAATTATTCATTGAAATTTTTTTCTCATTTCCGAGACATGTGCAAAATTTAAGGAGTGGGTGTGAAGAATACACAACTGCACAACAGTAAAAGAGTACAAAAGGATGATGAATGAACTTTGATTGATGAACTAATTACTCAGCGAGACTTTTTTCTCATTTTTGAGAAGTGTATATTTGAGGTTAAGCCATGACGAATGAAATGGCGAGATTTGATACACCTCAAGCGGCGTTTACCAGCAACACTTGATACGGACACGTAGTTTGAATCAAGTGAGATGATCGCATCTCCAATCGGGGTGTTATATCATGAAATTCTCAGAACTGATATTAAAGAGCATAACGTGAGATTTCTTGAATTCGAGAGAATCACAGTTCCGTAAGCATCAAATCGTGAAGAACATGAGGTTTCGAGTGTCGAAATTATTTGCTTATGTATCCTAGTGTTTATTCTGACCATCATATTTTGAATTTATTACATTTCTACATGATAGCCGTTATGTTTATTGTTTTTTTTTCTTTCAGTTTTTTGTAAGATGCATGACTGATTGAGAACCTATGCTATGGGACCCTATATAAAGATATAGATGTTTCGTGGATTTTATGAAAGTTCTTGCAACTAATTTTCTACTTTTTCATTGGCAATTGCTCAGAGATAAGTGGAGAGAACAGACAAGAGTATGAGGTTGTAGTTCACATGGTAAATGATTTGAAATAGCGGAACGCCTGGGAAAACTTCAGAAAATCCTTGCAAAATTTGCACATCAACGAAGGATGGGACAATGAAATAATAAACATTCTGCTACCAATCGATTGAAGGAACCAATATAGATTTGAGACAATAGCCTCCGTTCTAAAATTCATGGACACTCAAAAAAGTTTGAGAGAAAGTTTCCAAAGGTTACTCACCTCCCAGAAAGTTCGAAAAAAAACTAATTAATCATTAATCAATCTATCAAAATTCATTGATCATCTGATTTACTCTTTCATGGTTGTACAAACTTCCAGGAGTGTTTGTGATGTTAGCACAGCCATCAGGAATTCAAACGAGATCTCTCTAGAAGATTAACATGTAATCAAAAATCATCAATCACCTTTGTGCCTTTTTTTGGTTTGCAACGATCAAACAATGGTTGTGTACATTGCTCAGAAATACAAAAAGTCTCGCTAAATAATTGATTAATTACTCAAAATTTCGTCATCTTCGTTCTAACTTTTTTATAGTTTTGCAAATTCTGAGAGGTGGTTGTGAAGTTTGAACATCCCTCAGATATTGGAAAAAAATCTCTTCGAGTAATTGATCTATGGCTGAAAATTCCTCAATCATCTTTTCGTTTTTCTTAAGGTTGTGCTAGCCTCAAACGGTGGCCGTGAAGTTACCACGCTTCTCAGAAATTGACACAAAAGACGCTGTTTTTAACTCTTTTGTGATTGTGCAAGCTTCAAATGGTGATTACAATGTTTGCACGCCGCTCGGAGATGAAACAAATCCCGCTGAGTAATCAGTTAATTACTCAAAATTTGAAAATCTTCTCGTTGGTTTTTTCATGATTGTCCAAACTTCAAGGGATCGAACCATAAAAGAGTCAAAAAGATAATCAACAAACTCCGATTAATCAATTAATTACTCAGCGAGTCTATTGTTTTTAGGGGTGCACAAACTTCGCAACCACCTGGAGAGCTTTACACAACCATAAAAACATCAAATAGAAGATTGACAAATTTTAAATAATTAATTATTTAGTGGGAGGTTTTCTTCTATCCCTAAGCAATTTGTAAACTTCACACGGTTTTTGTGGAGTTTGCACATAGCTTAGAATGAGAAATAAAGACTCTGCAAATAATTGATGAATAACTGATTAATTAATTAAAAATTTTTAATGATTTTTTCTACTCGTTCATGAATGTGCAAACTCTATATGAAATGTGTAAAGTTTGAACATCGCTTAAGAATAGAAAACAGACTCACTGAGTAAATTGATCAATAAATCAAAATTTCTTAATCACCTTTTTGTCTCTTTCATGTTTGTGCAAACTTCGCAATAACCCTGTGAAGGGTTAACATTTCCTGTTCGCATATTTGCTGTTTGCACATTTGCTCAATTCATTAATTTATATTTTCTTGTATTTTTGAGCGATGTACAAACTTCGCAACCACTTTGGGAGGCTTACAAAACTATAAAAAAATCGAAAAGATGATTAACAAATTTTAATTAATCAATTCTTCAGTGGGTTTATTTCTATTTCGAAGTGATTGGCAAACTTCATGCGCTTGTTGTGAAGTTAGTACAGTCATAAAACTGTCGAAGAGATGATTGACAGATTGTGACTAATCAATCAATTATTCAGTGAGTTTCGTCTTCTATTTCAAAGCGATGTGCTTTGAACGTGCTTTGAACTTGTGCTTTGAACTTGACACGATTGGTAACTTCACAATCACCCCTTGAAATTTGAAAACTTCTCAGAAATGAGAACATAGCCCGGTTGAGTAATTTATTCATTGATCGAAATTTATTCATTCTTTTTCTCACTTTTTATAGTTGTGTGAACACCACAATCACCCCTTGAAGTTTGCGCACCTTTCAGAAATGAGGAAAAGTTCTCGCCGAAAATCAATCCATTAAACAAAATTCTTTAATCATCATTTTTTCCATGATTATCCAAACTCCAAGGGATAATTGTAAAGTTTGCACACTTCTCAGAAATTAGGAAAAGGTCTCGGAGAGTAATTCATTGATTAATCAAAGTTCATCGATAATTTTTTTTCACTTTTCTACGGATGTGCCATTGTGCATACTTGACACTCACCTCTCGAAGTTTGCGCACTTATCAGAAATGACATAGAAGTGTCACTGATTAATTGATTTATTACTGAAAATCCTTTAGTCATCTTTCTGAATTTTCTATATTTGTGCAAACTTCAGAACTGCCCCTTGAAGTTTGGACACTTCTGAGAAATCAGAACATAGCCTTGACGAAATACCGAAACACAAACGCTTAAATGCGTACAACCCCTTGGGTGTATAAATCAATGTCAATAATTTTAATTTTTCATCAAGTTCAACTTGCTAGTAAGCATGTGACAGGTCAAAAAACTTTTGCTGAAAACTTTTCCTTCATCAATTTTCGACAAAAGATCACAGATTCGAGGTATTGGATGACCATCAATTTTAATAGATTTATTGGGAGTAGTTTTATAATCATCGCATAATCTAATTTGCCCATTTGTTTTAACAACCGGAATCACTGGCGTCGCCCAATCACTCGATTTTACCGGAAAAATAATATCTTTCTAAACTAATCATTCTATTTCTTTTTCAACTTTGTCGATCATCGCATACGGCAATACCCTGGGTTTCATGAAAATTGGTTTCGTATTCCCTTTCACTTGTAATTGGAAAGTTCCAAACTTATGCAGACCAAGTTCATCTGACGAAACCATTGAAAAATCACGTTTCAATTTATCGACATCAAGGTTACCTTCACTGGAAATGGTTTTAATGTTGACGGAATGACCTAAGGGCATCTTCAACGCTCTGTTCCATTCACGTCCTACGATTGGCGTACTTGATCCAGGCATGACAAAGAGATTCAAAACTCCATGTATCCCTTGGTACCGCACTCTAACCTTAAGTAACCCTAATGGTACAATTGGGGCCATAGTGTAAGATCTGAATTTCATAGAAGTCTCAAACAGTTTCAAATTAAAAAAAAGAGAATTTTCTTTAAGCTCCATTGTTATGCCCTCAAATCACATTGTGAAATTCCTCTGTTGATCCGGATAATATGAGCCCACGAAAGTATCACATATTAGTCGATACAAAATAGCGAATGAAGAAATGTAACATAACGTCGAAATATTAGGTGTACAAATTAATAAGGCGCTTTTTTTCATGATCAGAGTTTCAGAGTTTATTATAAAAAAACAAAAAGACATATAACGGTCGAAATATTCCCCATTAGTTTCGATGACTTTACTTCACCTCACTGACAACTGACGAATTCCTTCACGAAAGAAACTTGGCGGTTTTGAGTCAATAAATTCATCAATGCTTTTTCGGACCTCGTCGATTGTTTTGAAGTGCTCCTCAGCGAGGTGGTGTTGGAGAGACTGAAATAGGTGGTAGTCGGATGGGGCAGGATCAGGCGAGTAAGCCGCGTGAGGGAGAACCTCCCATCCTAATTCACAGATAATATCCTTAGTCGCTTTGGCGACATGCGGTCGAGCGTTGTCATGTTGGAGAATCACTTGTCTACTTCCGCTGCCCGTATATGGTCTCTTTTTCTCCAATGCATCATTTAAATGAATAAGTTGTTGTTGATAAACCTTCGCAGTAACAGTTTGGCCAGGTTTAAGTAGCTCATAATATATCACACCCTTCATATCCCACTAGATACTCAGCACGACTTTTCTCGCATACACATTAGGTTTCGGAGTCGAAGTCGATGGTTCGCTGGGATTCATCCACGATTTTTTGCGTTTAGGGTTGTCGTGTAACACCCTCTTTTCATTGCCCGTAATGATTTTGTATAAGAAATCTTTTCTTTTAAATCGAGTGAACAGAGATAGCGCCGTTTCCAGTCGTCGCTCCTTATTTTCGGGGCGCAGATCATGAGGAACCCATCTACCCTCCTTTTGAATTTTGCCAAGTTGATGTAGTCGATGAAAAATGCATTGTTGAGTCACTTCGAGTTGTAGTGCAAGCTCTGTTTAACTTAGAGCAGAATTTTCAGCCAAGAGTTGTTCGAGTTCTTCATCGCCGAATTTTTGCGGTTGACCCGGCCGTTCTCGATCCGAAAGATCGAAATCTCCGTCTCCAAACCTCTGGGACCACTTTTTACACGTTTTATATGTGACTAGCCTCGGCAGTATTTTTCGGTTACCTATTTTTCTTTAATTGAAATGCAAAAAGAATGCAGTGCCTCAAATGTTGCTTATTGACAGACCTCGTGTTTACTACTATTTTTCAAGTTTATGTCAGAAGTATTTACTGCTTCGGTAACTAAATACTACCAACATACAAAATATTGAAATATTAAGTTTCGCAATTCAAAACCGCGAAATATAGGGGCACCTGATTAATTTGTACACCTAATAATACGTGAATGAAACCCATGTTTTATTCGACAAATGTAGATAACTGGGAAGCAGCGTCAAGAGTTTGCGACCCGACGACTGGCATTAGCGCACGTCTGGAGACGTCACCTGATGCCTCGCCGGTGTGCGACGAAGAATAATAACCTGATGCAATCGTATCCACGAGGGAATAAAAACTTATGAATTCGTCGCCTTGTGAGCAGTTATTCGGTGACTTTTTAATTACCTTCATTATTCTTCATACTCGCTTGATACCTTCAGTATCAGACCGAGTTCTTATTCATTTAATAAATTCTTCATTAGAATCAGATTTCGAATAGAGATCATTATTTCTATTATCTACTCGCATGTGATCAATCCCTTTAATCGAACCCAACCACTCGGGTCCATTATATTTTTTGGTGGCAGCGTAATTTTGGGACGACGGAGGCCGGATCAACCACTGTCTAATCACACAGTGATACAGAACGAGATAATATCTGGGAAATTAAACGACCTGAGGGTAGACTGGCCAGTGTGGGCAACAAACCTTTCATCAAGGGAGCTAGAAGATTACCTTTTTAGGTAAACCAGCCGAAGATGTTCCGTTGACCTTTTCATCGAGGGACCGAGAAGATTACCATTGCGGTGAAGCAGCGGAAACCTACCCTAGTACTTCATTGTATCAAAAGGGCTAGTAAAGCAGGCAACTATCCTGACAGGAAGGGATAGTACGGAGATAGTTGCTACTCAAGTAAGATTATTTTATTTTTGGCCAAGGGATAAATAATTGACTATGTCAACTACTGGAGTAAATGGTAGTTGATGAAAACAAGCTGATTTCGGAGTCCCATTCCGGCAGCCGAGCGGATCGGACGGGTTTTGTTCGTGTTCCGCACTCGATAATAGGTGTGTACCTGCCCGGCTTATTTTCGCAGTTTCACGTACTCTATATGCAGTTTCTAAGGTATTAATTGGTGCTCTCTGTGTTCTCGTATGGCTATTCGTGGCTTCTTGCGTATTTTTCAATGAATAAAATGGGTGATGTACAAAAAATCTAGAAGGGTGGTGCAGAATATGCGAAAGTGAGAAAAAGAGCAAGCACAGCATCGAGGAATTGTGGGACTTAATATCGAGTATTAAAACCGACCTGAAATATCTGAAGGATTCTAAAGCTGTCACAACTGAAGCAATTAGTAACATTGAGTCGAAGCAGGTGGTCGACAGGAAAAAAAATAGGGAGAAACGCTGAACACATCCGACAGTTGCAGTTTGAATTGATGCCCTTGATTCAAGTGACCGTCGTAATAATATCATCATTTATAGCTGTCCAGATTCTACTAGTATAGACACAACAGTGTACCGAGCGGTCTTCGATATTGTAAACAAGGCTGAAATCGATATCACTGATGTTTGGATTTCTTCTGCCCGTCGTCTTGGCAAATACACTAATGCCTACAGCAAACCTCGTCCTATACTGGTCAAACGCATTGCTCCCCGGTGGAAAGGTGCTTTCTTCGCTAGTCTTGATAATCTTAAAAATATAGGCATTTCAATTGATAATGATCTCTCTAAAGACGAGAGAGTGATCAAACAGAAATTACTGCTAGCGAGATATGTACTAAGAAAACAGAATATGGATGTTTCATTCAAGCGCAATCGCCTTTGTTTACATGACAAGCACATTTCTTACGGCGAGGTTATCACTCTTCTCAAAGAGAACACGTCGGAGGCCCCCGTGGATGCTGAATCCATTGATCAGCTAATTAATTGGTTTGCTTCTAAAAGTTCAAAATCAACATCAACCCGCTGCGCTGGTCAGCCCGTGACATCGGAACTTTCCTCACCAGTCTCAGGCACCCCCACCTTCGTGAAGTTTCAGCTCCCTTCTCATAGGAATAATGACAAGGTTAAAAAGAAGTCTGTAGATAAACCAGTAATCCCATCAGGCTTCATGAGTTCACTCTCAGATTCGTCAGAAAAGAGCAAAATTAGTTCATACGTCTCTCGTACACCACGTGTACCCAATGGTAAGGCAAGCTCATAGCTACACAATCAATGCTCCCTCAGTACCAGGGTTAAAAACTCGGCCTCACCTACCCATGTATCCTCTCTAGCTGTTGAAAAGATGCCTCCATTGAGTGTAAACATTATATTCTGAAATGTCTACGGGTTTGACAATGCCATGGACATAAAGGAATTAATTCAACCGCAGGATATTCTGTGCTTCTCTGAGACCTGGCTGATTGTTCCTTTGAAAACTCAACCTGCTTGGCTCACAAACTATGATATTCACTACGTATACGCCAAGAAAGATCCTTCGAAACGTAGAGGTCACCCATCTGGCGGACTAATTCTTGCCACTCACAGAAAGATCTATACATCAGCTGTAATAATGGAATGTGAGGACGTAATTACTGTAAAAATTTCAATCAGCATTTCTGATATAATTATCGCCTCGTGTTATCTCCACCGAGATAGAACAAAGCACCAGTGCCTATCGTCATTAGAGCTAGCCCTCTCCAAGGCACAGAAACTCTACCCTGATGTTCCGTTCTACATCGGCGGGGACTTTAACTCACATATAGGGAATTCTTCCATTTTGGAGGACTGCCTTCTGGCTGATGGGGACGATCTACTTGGCAAACGTTTCTCTCGCTACAAGGGGGACGGGAGGAGGAGGCTTCTGGCTCATTTCTTCAATGAGCATAATTACACAATATTGAATGGCCGTTTCCCTGGCGATTCACCCTGCGATTACACATTCCATGGAGCTTTTGCACTATTGACTTTGCTGCGTGCAATGTAACGGATCTGAGTAGTATAAAGAATTTTGCCGTCATTCAATTTCCGACAAAATCAGACCATTGGCTCATCTGTTTGACCTTGTCTCCTTCCCACTTCGTTCCGGCCAATTCATCCGTCTCTACGTTCCCTACCTCTTCAAAATTGAAATGGAAACCTGAATTAGCAGCCAGCTTCACGTTACAGGTGTCTTTCTCTTCATCAGTGGGAAATCTGGATATGACTGTGGACGATATTAATTCTAACTTGAGTAACTCCATATCTAGCGTAGCAAGTGAAATTGGCATGTTAAAAAAAGCTCCTACTCTTGGTGTTCATGGTAAAAAGCCGTGGTTCGATCTGCAGTGTGTGAATATGAAGAAGAATATTCAGCTGAAATTGAAAAATTGTAAGAAAACAAAATTTTCTCAATCCCATTTTAAATGATGCTTATAAAAAAGCGAAATCTGAATATAGAAATTTGTTAGACTTGAAAAAAAAAGGAATTCGTCAGTAGAATCGCCCTAGCCTTGTACCCTACCCAAGAATCTCACGGAATGTTGGAAAACGGTTGGCTCTTTCATTCCTAGAAGTGGTTCTAGTTATACATTAACGTCTGAAGTCTAGCATAATTACTTTTTGCAACTCTTTCCTCCTAGAATTGTCACGCCATTTAATACGAGAGCAATCGAAGTTCCTTTATTGGATTCTCCTATATCTGAAATTGAAATAATTCGAAGTCTGAACAAATGTAAATTGAACAAATCCCCTGACTCGGATGGCATCTCTAATGAATTCTTTATAAATTTATCCGATAGCTGGTTCTTATATCTCGAATATGTCTTCAATAAAATTCCTTCACTAGAAGTAATTCCAGAGGACTGGACAGAGTTGCGTGCGTCAATGTTATTTAAGAAGGGCGATCCGAATCAACCAGGCAACTACAAGTGTATCTCCTTGGTGAATTCGGTTACTAAGATTTTTACTCAAATCATGTACAATCTGGATTAGATACACCTGAGTCAACCTGAGCGGAAGTTATTCGTTTTTTATTGACTTTGTCAGAGCTTTCGATAGCATCAAACATCATCTTCTGTGGAAAAAATTATCGAATCTCGGAGTAAGCGATAAATTTATTGCAATTTGCAAAAGTCTCTATGACAGAGCCCACCTAGCGGTTAGAACTAGCAGCGGTTTCTCTCCGCCGGTGGAGGTGACGGAGGGAGTTCTTCAGGGGGAACTTTTGAGCCCTTTACTATTTGCTCTATTTATCTCGGATTTTGATCACTTCCTTCGAGAGCTTGGACATAAAGGCGTTTCTGATGATCATAAAAACGAAATTACTAGTATTACCTATGCGGATGAGTTGGTCATTTTTGCCGAGAATCAGGTTTACGCAAAAAAATTTCCTCTACCTCCCGCTACTGTTTCCTCAATGGTCTAATTATCAATAAATCAAAATCTAAGATTTTTATATTTCAAAGAGGAGGTAGATCGAAAGTTCTCACTTTTTCTTGTGACGGGGAGAACGTCGAAATTGTAAAGGAATTTGTTGATCTGGGATGGATATTCGCAAGTAGTGGTCTATTCGAGACCGAACTTCAAAAGTCTAAAATCTCAACTCATAAAGCATCTCAGACGGTTTTCAACATACTACATCGTTCTCACTGTAATTCCTCGTCAACTAAAAATTACCTTTTCAACGCGTTAGCTTCCAGTGTCCTCCTTTATAGCACAGAAGTCTGGGGCCTACGCCACTTAGATCACATCGACTCCATTCAAACTAGTTTCTACAAAAAATTGTTATCGTTACCTCAAAATTGTCCTAATTACGCGATTAGGCGTGAAACTAACGTCACTCACCTCTCTTATTCCGTGATAAAGAGGACTTTCAACGGGTTGATTAAAATTTACAGAATGAATGATGATCGGTTAGTTAAAAAATGTTATCTTGCCGTATTGAGGCGCTCATCGCTCTCCTCTATACTAATTAAATACAACTGGGTGTCGCAAATCCAACATATTATTAATAAGTTCTCAACTATTAATCTTCAGTGTGTAGATAATGTTAAGCAGTTGGTTGATTTGAGAGATGAAATTTGTGACTCATACTTGCAGGTGACCAGGCAGGCGGATGCTAAGAGGCACTTCAACTCCTCTGTTCAACTTTATTGTTCCCTCCAACTTGTCGAGGGAACTCAGGCGTACTTGCATTTGCCTGTTCCTCTCGATGTTGTCAAAATCGTCGCTCAGTGCCGCCTGATTGGTTGCATCCAGCTGCGAATATACAACAAAAACGTTGTCATTAGATTTGGCCGTGACGCTTTTCGTCCCATTTGTTTTTTTCCGGAAAGCAATAATTTGTCTCATTTGTTCACTTCTTGCATCGCTCTTGAGGATGATAGAATTTAGATTATTGAGGAATTTAATCTTGCTTCGGACGACATCCGTGCGACTTCACTGCTGAATCTTTTGACGCCTAATACTAGGAAAGAAGCTCTCGCGTTGTACAACTTAATTTCTCGCATTAACGATCGTCTGAATCACATGTGTTCGTAGCTATGTACGATTGCTTCGTTCCATTTATTTTCTTAATAGCCGCAAGCTGGCCACTAATATTTCTGTCAACATTTTTTTTGTATATATGTATATACATATGTATACGTATGTATGTTCATATGTATATGTATGTATATATGTATATATGTATATGTAGATGTATATATATGTATGTGTATATATGTATATAAATATTGTACCATATTACTTCTATGTTAAACTATCCTTTTATACTCTAAGTATGCGTGATTCTGTTTACAAGTAAGTAATTCATAATTGCGTTTTCAATGTAACTGCCAAGGAAACTCATCTTTGTAAACATTTTTTGTAAATAAGAGCGAAGATTAAATAAACTGAATTGATTGAAAGGAAGCTGATTTCGAATCTTACTCGATTTCGGGACCGGGAATAAGAAGAAATCCATTCAATTCTGATGGGAATATCAACAGAAATGTTAACATGCAACGGAGATGTACCCCATCACTGCATCAGAGTAAGTTAGCCGGTGTCAATCAGCAACAAGTACGGGTTGACGTTCATCAAACAGATGAAGACGACCTACCCGACGAGTTACCTGGGGCTGGGCTAGCAAATGGCACGCAGAGAAATGGGGCGGGGATAGTAGTAAACTCTCTTTCGAATAATTTGCGTGAAAAGCAGCGTTTTCGCCCTGTGAATCCTGTACAAAATGTATTTGTAAATCCCTTCGATGACATCGAAGTGATTCTAGAAGGGGGTGAGGAAACGGAGGAGAACGATGTGATATCTCAAGAGCAATTTTCAACGCCAAGCAACGTCTTCGATCGCGTAAGAGCACTCGGAGCAGGGGGTTTTATTCCAAATCAAACTCCTGAGGGCGATTGTCATGGAACAGTGCAACCCGAAGTGCAACAATCGGAGGAAGAACGACCACCTCGACTTCTTGATCATCTTAGAGGTAAAATTGTCAGTTTGCACGAACAAGTTGCGAATCTTGAAATGAGAAACAGAATTAGAGAGGAGGAAATGTAATGACTTCTTGAACCTGAGCAGTTTCATCGAGAGCAGGCCGAGAAGGAGAGAAATAGCGTCAGAGATCTTCTCGCGGAGGCCTGGGCAGAACAAAATATGCAGAATAAACGAGAAACCAAAAAGACACTCTTTAAAATCTAGCCTAAATTTGGGTTAGATTGTCCCCCATCCCCATCGATAATCCTTGACCATTGGCGAGTACGCACGAAGACGTTTGTGCGTGCCGAGATGGTCAGTACATCATCGACTCTTATCGGGAACGGCTCGTAGAATATCATAGGAGCGTATATCGGCGCAATCATCGGGCATCTCATCGCTCAATTATCGGAAGTCATCGTTAATTACCGAGAGAATTATCAATATATTTATTTTGTGTTTATACAGTCCACTCCGGTACCTCAACTATTTATTTGAACCTCATCCGGTGTAATTTCCAGCGCAATTTTTCCTTTAAATACAGTGGTAATCAACGAAACCCATCTTAAATTATTCTTCGGCAAATCATCCCACTTCACTTTCCCGCCCGACAGCCCTATCATCAAAATCGAACTAGATTTTGACCATTGGTCGTTCGAGCCGAATTCGGGACTGAAAAAAGCAGTGGATAATTATCGTGGACAAAAGATAGGGTAGTGGGAAATCATCGCGAGTGAAAACCGACGCCGTGGACTCGACGCATTCGGGGTTCACACGAACTCACCGAAGGAACCCACACAAAGATCGGACAATCTACGGGACTACAGAGGCAATACATTCCATTGCCTTTGTTTACATCGGCAACAGAGGACATTCAATACGAGGAACGGCGTGATGTCATCCCGGAGACTCAACGGTCGAAACTTCGCTACTCCCCGTAGCACTTCGGCAATGCTCGGAGTCCTCCATCTCCATCCATTCATAGCCGTAGCGGGAGCGCTGCGCCTCTTCCCCACTCGGTCATTCAACATACCTGGGAGCGGCACCTTATCGGCGGAATACAGCGCGGCAGTCGGTAACCCCACGGTCGGTAACTTGACGACAGGTAAGACAAACTCATGCCTGTCGTTACAGGGGGATCAACATCATACTAGGCTGACGTAGTAGAGGAGGCAGAGGCAACCGAGGAATTCATAAAGAATTTAATCAACAAAACGGTAGACAGTGTCATCCATTCGGACGAGCCTCAGCAACTGAAGAAGAGAATTACCCCGTGGCAGAGGAGTTTTGAGCTGGAGGTCAGGCTACAACTGAGTCGGTTAAAGAACCTGGAGAACATTATCGAGAAACTCAATACGGAGGAAATCGCCAGTCTGACCTCAGATGACATTGAGGTGCACAAACGCATCGTGGAAACTCGGTGGACTCATCGGGAACCCTAATGCCATAAATTATTTTAGTAATTTTGAGTTGAACTCAACTGCTGTGTTTGTTGAAAGACGACAACAGGACCATCATCAAGCAACAGACATTCATCAATCAGGAATCTGTCAACAAGTGATCCGGTCCATTATCGCGCCAAGATGCATCATCACAAATTAAATCATCTGCACGCCACTCATCGAGAGGAAGAGGTCAACGACCTCGCACGCACTTATTAATATTCAATTGCTAAATAAGTCTTTGTTGTTAAGCGAGAAAAATTTCCCATCTCGTTATTCCTTACTTTCCCTCATCATTGTTCTTTTTCCTTGGTTCCCAATTTCTTGAAATTCGCAATAAATCTTGAGTCCCCACATTTCCGTAGTTCCTCGAGATTTAATCTAAAATATATTTCCCGAGATTCCATGAAATTGAATCTAAAATTCTCCATCGATTAAATTGTTCGGACCTTTCTTTTGTTAGTTCAACTGTCGTTTTTGTCACAATGGAAGATTTTTATCATGACTACTTCACTCTCAATATTTGGGATCTTCGTCTGGAAACGTTTATAGCTTTATTGCCCTCTTCATGATTATTGCCTCTAATAATCGCTTGACCCTAACGCTTGCTCACTTTGTTTCCCTCAGATGCGTTAATCCCTTGCAGCTGTCGTACCCTATTCAGGTAGGCGCCACGTCACTCAGGACCAGACAACATTGCTTAAACGTACCATCTCTCTTCCTTTCAGGCCCAGAGTAATTTCCCGGCCAGTCGAGGCCAATAGAATTGATCCTCTTCCCTCCATTTCGAAAATTGACCTATCCCACCTGTGAGTCCCTCTCTTAAGCCTCTCATTAGCCTATCTCAACTCTAAATTCCTCTCTCAACCCTCATAGCTAAGTTCCACCATCTGGACTCTTACGAAATTTTTCGACTCGCAAAATTATTATTTTCTAAGTTAGTTAAAATTGAACTGTCAACCTGTAAACATCTCAACTGAAATCGCTCTTTAAAATCCAAGTGTATCCGGTAATATTAAGTGAACAAACTGTTAAACTGTTGATCATAATTTGGTGTTGTGTATCCAAGTTTTTTTTATTTATTGATAATTATTCGCTTTCTTAATCGTAATTTTCCCTCGTTTCAATCTAAAGGTGACATAAAGAACCTATTCGGCGTGTCAAGTTTCCCACGAATAATTTCGAGTCGTTGAACTGATGGGATTTACAACTCCATTAGAATTGTTTTTATAATTGTTACTTCGTGGCGAAACACCAAGTCAATCAACAATCAGAACTGCACCAAGTGAATCCGGTGGACATCATCAACGTTTTGGAAGTTCATCGACCTCAACAGGAAGCAACTCAATTGGTCATCTTGCCGGCGGCGAGGATCTTCGCCCACAATTACCATGGAAATTCAAGGCCAACACGGATCCTCATCGACCAGGGCTAAGAAATAACACCAGTCTCTGAGCGCTTGGTCAATCAACTTCATCTGGAGCGGAGGTTATCATCAGTTTTCATCGTCGGCATCGGAGAAACCTCATCGGGCAGCTCACGTGGTGTTGTGACACTCGCCTTACATCTGAAGCACGACCCCGCTGCTAAAATTAACACTGACGCCCACATCCTGAGCAAGCTAACGGCAAACTTACCGCCATTTATGTGCGAATCAATGATTCCTCATCAATTAAGAGAACTTCAACTGGCAGATCCCTAATTTTTAAAACCTGGGGCCATTAACATCATCATCGAAGCTGACTTCTACGGGAGAATCATCGGCGAGAGAATCATGAGGTTTAAGAAAAAGAATCTAATAGATTAGCAATGATTCCATCTTTGGCTGGACTATTTCGAAGCCAGTCTGCGGCACCGGCTGTGCTCCAAAATCATCGTTGAAAGTAACGAAACAGACGGCGAATCAACAACTCTTGGAACTCATGAAGAATTTTTGGACTCAGGAGGAATTACCGGATACGTCATCATCGTCAGTCTTGCCGAAGGCTCAAGCGGAGTGTGAACACCACTCTATCGAGACTCAACAACGAGATTCGACAGACGATACATAGTGCATCTTCCGTTTAAATCGTCGCCAACCGCCTTGGGGGATACAGCATCATCGGCCAAGAAACGGTTGGAGAAGCTCATACGACGACTGTCATCCGATCCGGATACTCATATATGCTATAAGAAATTCATCGAAGAATATGAGGCCCTGGACCATATGCAACGAGCATCATCAACATCGGAGCCGGGCCGGACATATTATTTACCTCATCACGCAGTGCTGAAGCCAGACAGTACAACCACGAAGTTGAGAGTGGTGTTTGACGCCTCGTATCGAAGCTCAACGGGGGTGTCGTTGAATGACATCCTCCACCCGGGACCTAAACTGCAAATCAACAGCTCCGATATTTTCATCTGGGTACGTCGGCATTGGCTTGTTTTCGGCACGGACATCGTGAAGATGTTTCGCCAGATCCGGGTACCCCAAGACGACTAGGACTATCAACGAATTCTCTGGAAGGACGACAACGGTCAACCCATCGAATATCAACTGACGACAGTCACCTATGGTACCAGCTGTGCACCCTGGCTATCGCTATGGGTGTTGAAGCAGTTGGTCATCGACGAAGGTCATCGATTCCCATTGGCCTTACCGACATTTATCAAGGGACGACATGTCGACGACATATGCGGAGGTGCAGAGACGGAATATCAAATGAAGGAGATCATCTACCTACTAATCAACATCCACATGACGGGCGACATGCCCCTGTAGATGTGGTGCAGCAATGTACAATACATTCTGGAACGACTCGGGCCCTCATCGGGCTTAGCTCCAACCATCGAATTTGATACATTAACAGTAAAGGCGTTGGGGCTCTGCTGGCAGCCTGACGCAGACACTTTCCACTAGAAGGCGAAGAGCTTCGAACACGGCATCGTCACCAAGCGCGTGGTCATGTCCGAGATTGTGCAAATCTACGCCCCATTGGGACTCATTGCGCTGGTGATCGCCTCGGCAAAGATACTCATGCAAGAGTTGTGGCCGCTCAAGGTCGACTGGAACGATCAACTGCCAACGGCCTTCAAAAAACGGCGGCAACTCTTCAGGACGAAACTTCGACAGCTGAGCACGGTAGCTTCATTTATTGCCCGACTCGACGGATATTCAACTTCATGGATTTGCGGACGCATCAAACCTGGCAATGGGCGCATCAGTCTATCTTCGAACATCATCAGCAACATCCGGAATGACTGTTACCTGGTCTGTGCCAAGACCAAGGTGGCACCACTCAAAAAGATAACCATACCAGGGTTGGAGCTAACAGCAGCTCTTCTGGTAACGTATCTTGTGGCCTACGTAAAGCAAACACTGGAGTTGGAAAACATACAAATCCATCTCTGGTGCGACTCATCAGTGGCCATCACCTGGATTAAGGAAGATCCATCCCGTTGGAAAGACTTCGTGCAGACAGGGTTCTGAAGATACGAGACACTCTGCCTTCTGCCACTTGGAGATACTTCAACGGCAAAGAGAATCCAGTGAACTGCGCATCAAGGGATCTATCACCGAAACAACTGGCGGAGCATCAACTGTGGTGGACAGGACCAACTTGGCTTGTCCTGCCACCGGATCAGAGGCTAACATCTTCATTGGCTCGATCATCGACTGCGGAGATATCATCACAGGCGGCTCAAGAGACGAGACCACTCATCACCAGCTCGCATGCAGTGTGAATCGCCAAGGTGGACGCACTGCTCAACAGATACTGATCATTGAACAAGCTTCTACAGGTCACAGCCTGGGTCAATTGAGCCGTAAAACGCTTTTAACAGCAGCCGCTACCGAATTCTCCTCAACTAGGACCATAAGAGCTCGAAGAGGCAAGACTGTACTGGGTGAGGTACACTCAACAGCTCTACATTGAGGCAGAAATCAACATTCTAAGGACTGGAAACTCACTGGCAGCAAATCATCGAATGGCGACGTTGACGCCATACCTTGAGAACGACGTCATGCACTTGGGCGGACATCTACGAAATTCAACATTAGATCCGGAGAAGAGAAATCCAATTATTCTTCCACGTCATTCGCCGCTATCATCGCTCATCATCGCCGACGCTAATCAACGGAGTTTCCATGGGGGAATTCAACTAACATTGGCACACATCTGACGGAGGTACTGGATCATCGGTGGACCAGCTCCACTACGCTCGCACATGATAAAGTGCGTTATTTGTGCACGTCATCGAGCATTGAGGGCTCAATAGCTGATGGGGCAGCTAGCTGCGCGACGAGTGATGCCATCAAGGGTCTTCCTCCACTCAGGAGCGGACTTCGCCGGCCCAATGAACGTTCTGAAATGGAGAGGACCGGGAGCAAACAAAACAATGTACAAGGCGTACATCTGTCTATTTGTCTGCTTCGCAACATCAGCAAACCATCTGGAAATAGTAACGGATCTGAAATCGGAGAGATTCATCACGGCGTACAAACGCTTCACTTCAAGACGGGATATCTGTGCGACCCGAACCAGTGACAGGGGACTCAACTGCATCGGGGCAGATAGAGAACTCAGGAATCTTTTCGACCAGGCACCCAGCGAATCGGCTGACATCAGGGATCGGCTAGCATCAGACGGGATACAGTGGATATTCAATCCCCCTCATTCGCTACATATGGGAGATAAGTGGGAGGCCGCTGTGAAGTCTACAAAACATCATCTCAGGACGATCATCGGGACCTCGACATTGACTTACGAAGAATGTACGACTCTTCTGACTCAAGTCCAGGCCATACTCTACTCTCGGCTGCTCTGCACACTCACCAACGACCCGCAAGACACGTCAGCCCTGACACCGGGGCATTTCATCATCCGGGAACCGGTCACGACGGTTCCTGAACCATCACTCCAGCTAATTCCTACGGACAATCTCAACCGGTGGCAATTCATCACCCAGAGGCTCCAAAACTTCTGGGAGCATTAGGCACGAGAGTGCATTTATCGATATCAGCAAATCTACCGGTGGATACAGCCAACGAATCAAATTAACATTGGTTCATTGGTCCTTATTACGAACGAACGGGAACCGCCAGCTGAATGGCTCCTTGCCCGAGTCATCGAAATTCATCCAGGACAGGAAAACCTGACAAGAGTTGTCACACTGAGGAAAGGTCATCAGAAAGTTCAACGGGCAATACACAGACTACCTCCATTGCCCATCAACGCAGATCTACTGGAAGATCAACAGTGAGGACCATTAACTACACTTTGTCACCAGGAGGTGACGCAGGGCGGGCGGGATATTTAAAATCTGACCTAAATGTTGGTTAGATTGTCCCCCGTTCCCATCGGTAATCCTCGACCATTGGCGAGTACGCACAAAGACGTTTATCCGTGCCGAGATGGTCAGTACACCATCGACTCTCATCGGAAACGGCTCATAGAAAATCATCCGGTCGTATATCGGCGCAATCATCGGACATCTCATCGGTCAATTCTCGAAAGTCATCGTTAATTATCGGGAGAATTATCAATATATTTATTTTGTGTTTCTACAGTCCGCTCCGGTACCTCAACTATTTATTTGAATCTCACCCGGTGTAGTTTCCAGTGCACTTTATCATTTAAATTGTAATGATTTTTCTTTGGCCTCAACAAATACTCAATAAACCCTAGCCCAGAAGTCTCGATTATCCAAACACGGCCAACTCATTACCTTCGTTCTCGTAATCCGACAAGTCTGAAACGCCAAAAACCATAACGCTAACACTGGACTTCGGGGACAATCAGCAGCTCATCCAATCCTTATTTCGTGTATTTAGGGCGCCAGCCGATTTTTAGCAACGCGGAATCGACAAACCGCAAACGGAACCGTATTTTCTTAAAACTAAATACTGATTGTCCCCAAAAATCCAATAACGACAAGAAACATATCGCAAACCATACGCAGAAATGTGGATTACGAGGGTACGGGATTTACTCGGCTGCTCAGTGTGCGGGTCGTGGAGAGAGGGGTGGATTCGTGGACGAGAACATCAATTAACAAAACCAATCATCGATCGAGAAACCAATAAACCAATGTCTTAAATTCCAAACGGGATAGGTAAGGTCGACATTGAATAATAAACACAATTGTACTGACGTGTTTCGCTATTGCCGATATTAATACAAAATCGTAAATTCGTACAAACACAAAATTACATGAATGTGACTCAAAATAATTTTAAATACTCTGAAATGATCCATTAAACTCCAAAAGGACTCGAAAGATGCGAATAATAATTTTAAGTATGAAAAAGAAAGCGATCCCAATCCAAAGCTGATAGAGAGAAGCAAAGGTATTGTCCACGAGGGGAACACGAATCCGAGAGAGAGAGACTATAGGAAGGTAGCGTACGTGCGAGAGAGAGAACGGATGAGGTAACTACGCGAAAAAAAAAAAAAAGGAGAGCTCACGAAAAGGTACTAATTTTTCTTATTTTCGACTGTAATTAATCGAATTACGAATTATGGAGCGCCTTTGTAATGGTTTACTTAATTCTTATGCCATTTGTAACCCATTAAAATCGGGAATCTCATTCACCGAAAAGGTAGCAAAAATGAGCTAGGGAGCTTGAATCAGCCACGTGGCTGATTTACCGGAAAGGAGCGTTTCTAACCCGGAAATGGAGGTTTTCTCCATGAAAATAGGTAGCTTACGGTCTCCAATAATTTCCAAAATAATAGGTAGCTTATTCATGAACGTAAGAGAGCTTAGATAATTTTATTGTTCTGGATTCCAACCATAAAGTAAAGATAACTAAAAAGATAGCGTCCCCATGCCCAACCGGAATCCAAAACTCAACGAACGCTAGAGAGCATTAAAACGCGAAAAAGGTAGCTTCAGAACAATTCAGGTAGCATCATTTTTCCTCCAGAACTCTCGTGAGTCGGAGAAATATAAAGAAATAGGTAGCGTAGAATAATTACGTAAAGAGAGCGAAAAAAGGTAGCAAGCAAAAAGGTAGCAATGAAGTAGGTAGCGAGTTGCATCAATCGCCGTAGCGAGACGCCTAAAGCATGAAATTTAGCCTAAAAGTTACGGTAGGTAGCCCTATTACTATTCGGATTTATTCAGGTAGCGTAATTATCATTTAAATAATCTCAGGTAGCTTCCAGGGAGCATTTAGGTTTGTTTGAAGAGTTTTCTGTCCTTCAAACCATGAGTATCGGTGTTGGCGTCATTCCGAGAGGTAGCGACGCCATTCCGCGTGGTCCAACTGCTTTATCGAAAAACGCACTAATTCACTGTTAATCACCTCTAAATAAGTACACGAGTACTTACCATGGTCTGGAGCGTTGATTTTGACTGAATTTGGATCACGGGGCCTCGATAATTACCTCGAAAGAGAACTTGTTCAGGGAGCTAAATCGACTCGTACCTCACTCTTAGTCGTCCGGGTGGATACTGTAATGGCGACTATCGCGTGTGTCCGCTCGGGCCTGTTGCATAGTGGTGGGGAGTCTGGGGGAGACTAGCCCCGTACGGTGCTGACTCGAGTGCCGGAGACGCGAACTATCGATTCCCGGGGTAATTGTGCGCGAAGTATTTAAAGATTTAAATTTAAATTCTCCTATGATTGATTTTAATTATTTTAATTGAACAAAACTGTAATTACTTGAACTCAACGTGAAACTGAGATGGCGGAGCGGGTCTTCACTCCGTCTACGACCGGAATAAGGTAGCTTATCTACAGAGGGCACTCTCCGGAGAGGAATTAGGACTTTACCAACGAAAACTCAAACGCAAACGCAACTTAACTAAATTAAAAACCCAATGGCGATCCGTTTCGACGACTGGGATCGTCTCCACGGCCTTCCAACTGAAAGCCCTAACACTCTCGCTCAAGGGAGCGCAAGCATTTCAACTCGACCTATGTACTCACTCTATCGACAAACCAAAAAGGGTTACGGGAAACACTGGGTAGCACATTATCTTGGCCAAATATTCCACGGTGATATCCTGATCCTTAACCGAATTTACGTAGGAAAATCTCAAAATTACTAAACTTTAACTCAACAAAAATGACTCGAAAAAAAGAAATATCTGCAAAATATCTGGTTTATTTAATGAAGTTATTTAATGAATATTATTCTCAAAATTTAGGGAATCGATTCACGCGATAGGTAACCAATTTAGGTAGTTTTCCGAACTTAAGGTAGCTCTGAAGTAGAGTTAAGGTAGCAGGTAGCTCTAATTCTCCGTATAGATTTTATATCACGACAAAAAGGTAACGGTTTATAAAATCTTACTCTCTCTCTCTCTCTCTCTCTCTCTCTCTCTCTCTCTCTCTCTCTCTCTTTCTATACATAAATACCCTGGAGTTCCGCAGGTGACGAATTCGCCTGGAATTTCGTCACAAAATACAGTGATAATCAACAAACCTCATTTTAATTTATTCTCTGGCAAATCATCCCACTTCACTTTCCCTCCCGACCTCTCTATCATCAAAATCCGAAAAATTTCTAACAGACACATTTCGATTTAAAGGGCGCACTTCAGATGGTGCGGAATTTCAGAGGAGAAAATCCAGATAAATTGGATTCTTTCTTGAAATAAGTAGAGAGCGCTAAAAAAATTGATTCATTCAGAACTTCTAGATCTCCTTTCAGAGGAAATTTTAGGGAGTAAACTGGAGGGTAGCCCCATGAAGCAACTAAAATACAGAACAGTTACGTCGTTTGAGGAATTGAAAACTGAATTGGAATCACTTTTCGAGAAAACGAAAAGTCTTTTGGGACTCCAGATCGAGTTCAGTAAATTGCAGCAAAGGGAAAATTATAATGTCACTAAAAATGTGGGTCGCACGGAAGAAATCACTGTGGATTTTTTGAATGGCTTACTCAGTCTGCATAGTGAATTCAACGAGGGGGAAAAATTAGCCTCCAAAACACTTATGATGATTAGCGAAATTGATGTTCGAGCAAGGGCTGTGGGAGCAGTTGCAGAATTTATTACGAGCACATAATTTTGAAGCTCTCCATGGAGCTGGTGTAGAGCCATAGAAGGAGAAAGAACCATCTCTGGCACTCACAAGGGGAAAAACGGAGGAATAACGGTAATTCACAAAAACTCTACAGAGGGAAACTGGACTTCGCTTGAAAGCTCAACAACTAGGAACTCTTTTACCTGCGGGCAAGCAGGCCATCATTTGAAGGAATGTCGCAATGGTGGATAACTTAAGTCGACATTACCAGTTGCATCGAGAAACCTGCAAGTATGCAGGTGACGAAGTTACGGACTGCCGTAAATTGAAGAAAAGATTGGGGATGCCGAATTCGCAAAAAGTTCCATTGGAATCAACTGGATATAAGGATGATATTGCCTTGAGTTTCAAAAATAATAACTCCATCAGCAGCAATAATAACAACAATTCAAGAAAGAAATGCGAGAAGGTAGACCCTGATAAAGCACTGCCAGTGAGAGCCTATCATGTGATGATGGTAAAACCTTCAGAGAGGATGAAAAAGTCCTCAAGTGAAAATAAGGGCGCATTGATAACACCAGCGAAATCTGCAGAAATGAAAAAATTGGTTTTGCTGAAAACAGCCGAATTAAAGGCCTATGGTGTATCTAGCTGATTCTGGAGCAAAGGCATCTCTCGGGAGGAGAGATAAACTGAATGAAAATTTTAAAATTTCACCGGGGAATTGAGTACTGAGGAAAATTTCCAAGCAGGATGTGGCAACTTCGGGAGAAGCTGTTCTATACTTGAAAATTGGGAGCAGATGCCTGGGATATGTGTTTTAGGTGGTTCCTGAGCTTTTCTGTGTATCGGGAGAATTCTAGGCGAAGATTTCCTGTCTTTACCTAGCCTAGAGGTGGTAACAATTCATAGAAAGGCAGTGATTTTCAACGGACGACCTTTCGATCTGTTTCACGATTGAGAACCTACAAAAATCGCAGCTAGAAGTGAGGTATTACTTCGAGTACCCACACGAAGCGTAAATACTGGAATCGTACGAAAGAGACAGCGGACGAAGGGCGTTTTCATGGGAGAATCTCTGTCAATGGCGGTAGACGGTTAAGTGCTTGCTTACATAATTAATACGAACGGGAACGATGTTTTCATCAATTTACCGACGGTGAATCTGGAGCAGTTACTATCAGTGGAAATTATCATGATACTAAAAAATAAATGCGAGATAAAAGATTGCATAAAATTACTGCATGAAAACTTGAGAATTGATCATCTGAATAGGGAGGAGAGACTCTCGTCTGGAAATTTTGGAAGAATTTAATTCAGTCGTGCAGTTACCGGGAAATTCACCGGGAGTTACTAATCATCTGGAACATGAGATTCCGCCGAAACCGGGCGCCCATCAGCGTCAGATCTCATCGTTTACCAGAGTCAGAAATGAGGGAAGTTGATCGTCAGGTCGAAGAGATACTGCATAATGGAGTCGTGCGTCTATGCAAAAGCCAGTGAAATACACCTGTGACATCCGCCAAAATTCAAATAAACTAATTTTGGACTATCTTCTTTGCCTTATTAAAGAAATTCAACATAAATTGAACGTACGCATGCCGTAAAATTTCAAATTAGTTTTCAAGGGCCCAAAGGCCAGCTGTCAGCAATTAAATCATTTTCAAACATTTTCGAAACTAAATTTTCCTTGAAAATTAGGAGGGGTAAATCTTTTTTTTTTTTACGGCCTCGGAGTCCCTTTTCGGGTCCCATTCGGCACTCTATCCAACCCTATGCATGCGGCTATGGATTTTACACTGTACCGCATTCGCACTCCTATAGAACATAGAAGTAGCATGGGGAAACCACAGAAAACCCATGCCAGTACAGGCGGTTCCTCTATTAGCAACCTCCCGCTCGCCGGAGCCTTGCGTTGAAAAATTCGGTTCCACGGGGAATCGAACTCACAACCTTTCGCACACTAGACTTGCATCTAATCCACTCGGGTAAATCTTCAAGTTTATTTTTCATGGAAACGAAGCTCAGCCGACAGCAATAAAGCCATTCAAAACATATTCGAAACTAAATTTTCTCCGAAAATTCAGTTGTAGAGTAATAAACTTGGATTAGGCTCTTGCCGCGCCGAATATGTTCTCAAGTGCACGCCCAGTCTATCTCTCTCTATCCCTTTGTCTACTTGTAGCGACCAGCTACACCTGCCCATGCACCTGTGGAATGGTCACCCACAGCGTGCTCGAATAGGCGCGAATGCAGTATTCGACAACGCGGCGTACTGACCAGTCAACCGCAATTAATCCATCAATTAAACTATCTTTTTACATAGTTCTTACACGCTTCGGCGAATAAACCATACTTAATCTATTCGCACACGTAGTGATTCATTCAAAACCACAAATCCTACATACTGACATTCCAGTAACGGGTCCGGTGTGTGGGTACACTTAGAGAAACTGAAAATTTTTTCTTATCGTGGCGTGGGGTCTGTTTCTCCTCAGGATTCAGACCCTCATAAACCCTAAATTAAGTTTTCTTTTTTTTTTTAAATTTTATGATATTTGAAGTTAGGATATTTGGAGTTTTCTCCTTAACCGGAAGTCATAAATTTCCGTCGACAATTTTCATAATTATTTAAAAATCACTTATAAACTTTGAAATTCTATTTTCATTAAATTCCAAATAATACGATAAATACTTTGATGTCAAAATTATCTAGGTATGATAATCCAAACTGTTATTTTGGATTATCAAACCTCTATCATTCTATGAATATTAACAGAATAACGAATAATTATGAGTAATCATCCGTATAGTTAGAAACGATAATTTTACCATTGGTTACACACTAAGATTAATTTTAGGATGATCTTACGAGAAATAATCATCCCCTCAATGGCGCGCAACTTATTATTTCAATATAAATAGATATTATTGATTCATCTTTTAATTATAAGCATAAAGTGGAAGTAACTTCTCTACAGAATATTGTCAAAAAAAATTTTTTTATTCAAATGGAAAATATGTTTCAACTTCAGGAAAATGAATCTGTTAAAAATCTTGTGTGATTTCGATGATAGGGAGATCAGGAGGGAAAGTGAAGTGAGATGAATTGCCGGAGAATAAATCAAAATGAGTTTCGTTGATTTTCACTGTATTTACAAACTTAGTGCACTGAACAATACACTCGATGGATTTCGAATAAATAGTCGATTTACCGAAGTGGACTCTACAAATACGGAATATTTAGATAATTGACCGGATTAATTTACGATGAGGTTCGATAACTTTACCGATGAACTTCCCGATAAATGCGCCGATGTGCGCCCGAATAATTGTCAGTGATTCGGTCCTGATGAGAGTCGATGGTGTACTGACCACCGTGGAACACGCTCACGACTACGTGCGTACTCGTTGATGGTTGGGAATTTCCGCAAGGGATGGGGAAATAAGTTGGTCCAAAATACAGGCCAGATTTTGAACAGAATCTTTCATGTAAATAATTGTTCTTGATTTTGAAATAATCAATTTAAATTGAAGAATTTTTCTTTTAAGACAAATTGTAAATAAATAATTTGAAGGATAAAAATGTAGAGGGAAGTTTTGAGCCTTCCTAAAACATTTTCACTGGACGTTGGGAGTGGAAAAGTCCGCCCACGCCCCAACAGCTCGATGTGCAAGGATGTTTAGCCCTGAAGCATCGGGGCAGAATGCTCGGGGTGGGAAGTTCGAGGCCAAGGTCGTGAACCATTTGTCCCCGAGTTTTTCCTCCATGCATCTGAGGTCACACCCTCAGACTGAGTTTATAAAACCACTTGCGCATCGTTTGTTACCTCAGATCTATTTCAGCCAAAGTGCTATTTTTCTCGACCAGATGAGGCGAGTTTTCATTTAGACTTTCAAGTCTTTTTCCGAGTCCCAGGGCTCTCTAAGTTTGAGTGTGATTTCCATTTTATTGTATTTCGAACTGAATTATTTTGAAGTCAATTTTATTATGAATTTATATTAACTCCAGTTTGTGTCTGTGGTTATTTACTTTGTGAAGTTTAAATTATATTGTTCCCAGAGCGGCAGCATATATTTTGGATTAATCATCAACAACGAGTAAGTCCTTATGATTCTTTGTCAAACGTTTGTAACCATTTTGAGAGCTCTTTGACTAATTATAGACCCCATGGGTCATTTTAAACTTAAAACATTCTTCTTTTTATTTTGAAGACCTATTCCCTCAGGGTTTAAAATATTTTATTAATTTCGAGTCAACGGGTTTAACATAAACTATTTTTTTGAATTTTTAAATACTTGGGTTTTGATTGTTCCAAAATTTTCCAAACACAGTGATCATTTGAAATTAAAAATGAAAGTGTACATGTCAACTTTACCCGTTAAGTTCGACATCACACAACATTGCTAATCGTGCCTAAAAAAATGGATGCGTGGATTTTCGTCGTCTGAACGAGGTCACGGTTGGTGATTCATATCCATTACCCAACATCACCGATATACTGGATCATTTGGATAATGTAAAATATTTCTCAACTTAGGATTTGGCAGCAGGTTTTTATCAAATACCAGTGAATGAAGAAGATAAGTGCATAACTGCCTTTTCTATATCCTACGAGCATTGTGAATTCAACAGATTGCCTTTTGGGGTTAAGGATTGGCTTGCAACGTTCCAGAAGCTGATGAATTCCGTCTTGGCTGGAGTTCAGGAAATTTAGTGTGTCGTTTATCTTGACGGCATCGTGATTTTTGGACCAGACCTACAGGAACATAATAAGAGGCTGAGGGAAGTTCTGCAGCACCTGAAGGAGGCGAACCTGAGAGTTCAACCCGATAAATACAATTTCTTGAGGAGAGAATTTGTATACTTGGGACAGATAATCACTAAGGACAGGATCAAGGCAGATCCTAGAGAAATAGAAGCAGTATTGAATTTCACAGAACGCCAGGTTAACAAGGAAATAATATCCTTTTTGGGTCTAGCGGGTTATTATCGGAAATTTATCAAGAATTTTTCCAAAATTGCAAAATCTTTGCCTGAATTGCTAAGGAACGACATGTCCTGGACCTGAGGAACAGTGGAGAGGAGTGCATTTGAGAAAATAAAGAAATCTCGGACTACAGTACTAATCCTGTTTTATCCAGGTTTTAAGAGGCCGTTCCTACTAACTCAGATACATCAAACAGAGTCATAGCAGCCGTCTTGTCGCAAGGAGAGATAGGCAAGTACCTTCCAATTACCTATGCTAACACGACGTTCACCCCGAGAAAACAAATTTAATACAATAGCGAGGGAACTATTGGCTGTTGTTTGGGGTGCTTATTACTTTCGATGCTACTTATGTGGACGGAAGTTCACTGTTCTTATGGACCACGGGCCCTTAAGCTTGATATTTTACGTAAAGGACCCAGGATCAAGGTTCGTACATTGGCGAATCAAACTAGAGGAGTATGAATTCGAGGTGTTATACAAGCCTGATAAATTAAATACCAACGCTGATGCATTCAGTCACATCAACGTTGTAACTCGAGCGCAGACAAAGACAAAGACGGAGAGAGTAGCGAGCTCCGACTCTGACCACAGGGTCATTACCCCTGTGGATGATGACATTTTGGAAATAGAGCGAGAATACCATGACACGTCGATTGCCGGTCATCCTGGCGTTGAATGAATGTATGCTAAACTGAAGCAAAAATACTGTTGGAAAGGGATGAAGTCTGATGTGGATAAATATGTGGGAGCCTGTGAGGAATGTCAACTGAACAAGCTGGGAAAAGCCACAGAAGAACCCATGATTGTCGGAGAGAGCCTTGAAACAGCATTTGAGCAGTGTGCCATGGATATAGTTGGTCCATTGCTTATCACGAACGCAGGAAATAAATATATTTTGACGTTCCAGGATGCTCTGATAATATTCAATATGGCTATTCCCATTCCTGATCAAGAGTATAATAAAATCGGAGGTACATTCGCAGAGAACATAATCTGCGAATATGGTATACAACAGAAATTACCCTCGGATCAAACAACGACCGAATTTCATGGAGGAAATATTTAAGAATGTCTGCAAACTTCTGAGAGTTAAAAAGATTCAGACACCGGCTTATCATCCGCAGACCAATGGCATCGTTGAGAGGTCACGTCACACTCTATTGGAGTACTTGACAAGCTTCATACAAGAGGATCAGATGGATTGGGATACGTGGCTATCGTATGCAATGTTTGCATATAATACCACTCCTCACACGGCTACAAAAATGACATCTTTTGAGTTGATTTTTGGAAGACGCGCTGAATTACCGACGGCCGTTAAAAAGCCGCCTCGCTTGACATACTGTTATGATGACTTCGCTCAGGAGCTTCGAGAGAGATTCCATGCAGATCATCAGAAAACGAAAGAGACCCTTGACAAAGGAAAAAGGCAGTCAAAAATTCAATATGACAAAGATGCGGAGCCAATGGAATTCAAAGTTGGAGATAAAGTCCTCTAAAAAACGATGTTTTGCGACGCATGAGGTTCGAGAGAGGTTACGTACAGATCATCAGGAAATGAAAGAGACCCTTAACAAAGCAAAAAGGCAGTTAAAAATTCAATATGACAAAGATGCGGAGCCAATGGAGTTCGAAGTTGGAGATAAAGTCTTAAAAACGATGTTTTGCGACGTAGAAGATCGAAGAAGTTGACGCAGCCCTGGATAGACCCCTATCAGGTTTTCGAGAGGAATTCTGATGTCAAATACACGATTCGAAGTGGAAACGAGCAAAAGACACAGAGAGTCCTTCTAACCCGTCTTCGACCGTTTATAGAAGCATGACTATACGGACCCCTGCCTCGGAACATTCAACGACCTGAAATTTTTTTCTCTAAGGGTTAAGGAATTTTTCATGGAAAAACAGGACTGACCTTACAATGCGTTTATTCAATTAAACCATTAATTATAAGGTTCAGTCACTACACCAAAACAGTTATCGGAGCGTCGCATGTGCTAGTTCCATCCCAGGAAGAAGCCTGGATAATCCCAACGTATTGCGGTGGGGACATTGCGTCTCACTGTTGTTCAGAAATTGCAGGACATGGCATGACTGAGGAAGTGGAGCTTCATTGAGGAGACCACGGAAATTGAAGACATCTGCTACGGTGATCTCGACGTCGGAGCGTACTGGGAGATCCCAAGGGGCATTAAGATCCTTTCGATTGGCATTTCTCCATCGCCTGACCTGCTCCTTGAACTCCAGATTTACGTGCCCGGGATAGTAGGGGAATCTGGTGCACTAGAAGAACCAAACAATAGAAAAGAATTAGGAAAAATAGACTTGAAATGTCGCGGAGAAACAGGGTAGTGGGAGAGTAGAAGGCCTTCGGACTCACCAAGTATTCAAAAATGAATGCATCCACTGAATGCTTTGAGTATGGGTGTTTCCTGACGGAGAGTTTCGGTCAAGCAACGGAAGTTCCGAGTCGATCCCACACACTTCTCTCCATGATTATTCTCAAGTGGTCCAGAGCACTTGTTTCAGGATGAATATGGGGGGCGCAGTGGACACTCACGAGCAAAATGTCCAAGTTTGTCGCACTTGAAGCAGCTTTTTGAAGCTTTAAGTACAGATAATGATGGACGAGGTCGTACTTGACGAGATCTCTTGCAGATCCCACAGTCAGAGGACGTTTCACACTCGACAACGGGACACCTTCGAGTGACATGACCGGCTACTTCACACTTGATGTACTTTTCTGGATTCATCTTGGTGTTTTGGTTTATTATAATCTTTTCACTCAAAACATTAAAATGGACTGTAACCAAGTGAAGGCGACGAGCACCTTTATATCAAAGGGTGTAACGTCAGCGTCAATGTCACCTGGAATCACCGTCTGGCTTAGGGTCAAGAACCTGTGCTTTCGCAAAAATACGAAAATTGATGGATTTTGCAATTATAATGCTCATGCTCGGGAGCACGGCATCTGAAGTACGGGTGGAGGGGCATGTGGTAGAAAAGTTCATTTATGCTCCTGGAATTCAGTTTGAGCCTATCGGGAGATTGTACCTGAGCAATCAGGTATGGAGCATAGCTGCATCGACAGATGTATGGCCATGGATGCTGAGAGCTGATTAGTTCCATGAGCATCTTAAACATGCTAAGGAGTGATGCAGTCAAGGACCATACAAAAGCGGGGAAACATTTCCAGCTCTTAATTGATCAATTTTCTGAAGACTTTGCGGCGACTAGACAAGTTATCTCAGGGATTCTGGGGATCAATGATTCCTCAAAGAAATGCCAAGGACTCATAGACGATCTAGGAACTATTGCCAAATAATTGTTTGGTACAATGGACGCTGTGGATGCACTGATCATTAACCAGAGACTTTCACGGCTAGAGAGTGGGGTTGAATAGACGTTCGAGAATTTCCGAAAGTCGATGGAGATTGTTAACTCAACTCTATCAGTTATGACACACAGAGGAGATGATTCAAAAGAATGAAGAGATCCTGATGAAGTCTTTGAACGATAAGGATTACGAGATGCTAACAATCACGGATAAAGTGGACCTTGACGAACATCTCATGACACTAGAAGCAATCTACATTGGAGTGATGAGGAATGCTGCGAAGGTCAGAAAGCTACTGATCGATGCCAAGGGATTGGTATTGGGCGCGGGAGTATTCACAGACACAAGGTTAGTCACCCTTCTCAAAACTGCGAAGTTACCGAAGGGTTTAAGTTTACCCTCTGAGCTTGAAATAGGTGGAATGTATCAAATCCACCGTCAACGTACATGCATTCGGTTTTAAAATTATCACCTGGTTGGAAATACTGCTGGTCAATTTCGAAGCGTTGGACGTTTTGTTGACGCATGCAATTCCTGTGCGGCAACAAACGGGTATCATACATAGCTGGAGGCGAAGAACGAACTTCTGGTAATATACGGAATAGCACAACAGTTCGTGCCAATGACCGAGAAACAATTGAATAATTGCAAAAAGATTCGGGGACATTACTCATGCACCGAATCTCTGCCTATTCAAAGGTGAAAGATACGAGCTCAGGTAAGTATAACGAACATGTGGGGATGTTCGTTAGGAACACTATTACGATCTGATGAACAACCAACTCCCGCGGCATAATCCGGTAAATCTTGGGTAAAAATGCGAGTGAGAGAGATCTTTTTGTATTTCCCACTTCGGTGGAGATTTTTTTAGATTTATGAGATTTTCCCACTTCGGTGGAGATTTTTAGATTTTTGAGAGTTTTCCACTTCGGTGCGGTGAATTTATTGTATAAAGTTAGAGGACCGTTGTTTTTTTTTATATAAATGGGAAGAGTTCGGATTAATTATTTGAACTTTTCGATTGTTGCTTTTGAGGGCCCATAAAATTATCGCGAAGAAGGGCCAAAAATTTGAGAGTCATTCGGTAATTTTTATGGGGTTTATCCTACTGTTAATCTCACGGGAAATCGATTAGGTCTAATTGAAATATTAACGCTTCATATTAAGTGGATTTTACGGGAGTTAATTGGGTACGTTTTAGAATTTCGGTGGAAGGTCGTGTGGAACAAGTACAGCCCTTATTTCCAACGAATTGCCAGACTGTTTTGAGGGTTATTGGAGTTTAGAAAAATTTGATGAGTTAGCGTCTTGTAATTTTGGGTTTTATTTTCTTTTAATCCCGTGAAATGCCGGAGAACCGATCCGTGGGAGGCGCCAAGAGTCTTGGATAATCGATTGAACAATCAGCTGTTCAGAGAAGAATTAGAAAACTGAGTAATGGTTATTGCATTTGGTTTAGAATTTATTGTATTGTATTTATTGTATTTAGTTTAGCGTATGATGTGAAAATTCGAATAAGTACGAAACTTGGTAGATTGGGGCATTAAAAAAAATTCCCCCATTCTGGGTGGTTTCCCCGAGGATCACACCTCGGCTGGCGAAACATCTCCGCCAATCAGTATCCTGCTCGATTAGGCTGGACTAATCGCTCGGTTACTGGGTTGCGACATTGACCCCCACAGTTCAGTTCCGCGTTGATCATTGACCTAGTTAGTCATGTGACAACTAAGTGAATTTAGTGCCCATCCTGTGGATTATACGATTGGATTATTTTCTAGGATGCCTGCTAAGAAACAGAAGTCCGGCAAACGCCGAAACGTGAGTTTTCCGTAATATTTTATGGTGAAGATTAATATTCCGAGTCATTGAGCATGGCGTCAGTTTTCCACTCATGGTGATTTCTCTCACGTTGGCCTTCAGCCACGTGCAGTGACCTTCAATAAACGGCTGTTGAGTTAATTATTAGCGATTTTTGTTACATATATTTTTTTCCTATTGAGACGTCGATTGTCCCCGGATTTTTACCTATGGGCTTCTGGTTGATTTTCATCGACTTATTCCCCCCCTAGAAAGCTTGATGTCATAATTTCCGTTGGGTTTTGCCCCGACGGCATTGTCGGGTCTCTTTTCATTAATTATTGAGGTTTATTTCATTTTTCTCGATCGAAATTGTGAGATTTTTCGATTTAGTCCTTCATGTCTCTCTGGCTCCCGTGGCAGAGAGTCTTTCCTCTCCCTTTACGGAAAATTCGCGTAGAGCGGCTGAAGCATTCACCATGAACGCTCCCCCCTCGCGGCTCCCCGCAACTACCCATCCGCGCCAACAAGCTGCGTTTCCCACTTAACCCCTCGCGTACGGGCTCCATACGATGTATGGAGGCACGAACTTGTCCTATCGGCCGAGGTCTATACATTGTATGGACCCTTTCCGTCAACAGTAAAAAATTATTTTCTCGAATTCTAAGATACATATTGACATTTGGAAAAAAATTTTGGAAAGTCAATAAAATTGTTTGTGCAGTGAGTTCATTGATTTGTTTCTCTCAATACATTTTTTATATTTTTTTTTTTGATCAACTAAAGTCGTGGATGAAAATACTATTTTGCTCCGATTTAATCATATTCAATCNTATACATTGTATGGACCCTTTCCGTCAACAGTAAAAAATTATTTTCTCGAATTCTAAGATACATATTGACATTTGGAAAAAAATTTTGGAAAGTCAATAAAATTGTTTGTGCAGTGAGTTCATTGATTTGTTTCTCTCAATACATTTTTTATATTTTTTTTTTTGATCAACTAAAGTCGTGGATGAAAATACTATTTTGCTCCGATTTAATCATATTCAATCATCTCGTTTGTCGAGAAAATTTTACAGAAAATTTTTGGAATTTTTGCTGAAAATACTTTGATGACCTTCCTATCGAATAGCACAAGTTAAATTTCAATTCATTGAATAATGTATTTGTGATAAATAAATTCAGCGAATTTGGAGATCTCGGCGAAAAATTGTCCTGGGGGATAAATCGGTGTAACTTGAATACGGAAAAAACAGAATTCTCAGGGCGTTTATTTCAAATTTCAATTCATCCAATGCATTTTATTTCAAGTTTTCTCGATCACCTGTTTTTGAGTTATTGCTGATTAAATAATGGAATCGGTGCGTCGTCGTAAGCCTCCCGGCCGTTGGGACAACACGCGTTCTAGGGACCCCGTACGTGAGGGGTTAACGCGTGGGTTTCAGAGTTTAAAAATTCCTTCAGTTTTTTAATCGTCCTGGAGTGGCTTACAATGATCCAAAGTTGATAATTTTGATATCGCTGGCTTCTTCAGACCCTGCCGAGCATTTTTGCTCTGGGCCCTCCGAATTTTACTCTACCGGTTTTTCCGCTACGGCGAGTTTAGTTTTATTTAATTTTTATTTCCCGCAGTACGTTATACGTATATCGCTGGGTTTATTTCTTCTCTCTTTCTCACTCTCACGGTTATTCGCATACCTTCCCCCAGTTCTTGGAATTCTCGAGCATTTCGGGATTAGCGAATATTTTCGTAGGATCGCTATTGTCCTCGTGTTTGCGATAACACCTGAGGAATTAGATCACGTTAGCCTCATAGTCGAAACGATCGCGAGTATATTATTTTGTTATTACGATTTCAGATTGGATTTATTAGTTTTCTTTGGTTCTGTGCGATGATTGCTGTTGAGAATTTTCGTTGTTTTCGAAATGATATAAAAGTATGTAAATTATATATGTTTGAAAATTTCAGTAGTGGAATAAGTAAGGACAATGTCGATATTTTCTTTTGTAATTTTGACCGCCCAACAATCCGTTTCCACCTGAAATCCACCCCTCTCTCCACAACCTAGCACACTGAGCGATCGGAGAACCGTCATCTTTTCCCAAAAATCTAGTTCTCTTCGTTTTATCGGTTAGAAATTTCCTGAGTGTTTGGACTCGAAATTCGTGCACTTCCGATTTGATAATTCCGGCTTAAAATCATCTGGCGCCCGTTATTCATTTTCATTTTGCGTTAATTAGATTCAGGGCAAGAAGGACGAAGGTAATAGGCCTTTTTAATCTATATGCAAAAATGTCACATTACATGAGGTACAAATTTACATGGGTCCTGAGAAGATGCCTCCTACATGCGTCGCGAAACACCTGCAGCTTCAATGACTCACCTTAATAAAAATGAGCGAGAGCAACGCATGGTTATACGTGTCTCCGGAACCTAAGGGTATAGTAGTCACCTGCGATGACAAGGAAGTACGAGATGGCCTGAAGGACTCGAGAACCCTGCGAGTCGAGGACTTCTATGAAATAGTTGCCTCCGACTCTACTATTAAAGGCAGAAATTCACACGAAGTAACATTCAATGCTCTTGTTTACCCAAAACTGAACTTGAATTTGGATGAAGTCAACGTCACACAGCCAGAGCAACGAACGTTTAACCTAAGTGGCGTTAGGCTGACCAATGTTGTCGGGAGCATGAAGGAGCTGGAAGGACTTCACGTGTGACTGGCAGCTGAGAAGGAGCACCTGGATAAAATCCAATAGAAATTCGACTGTCGAGAATTTCTCACAGACTCTTCATCGATATTCACCGGGGTGATGGTGATTCTAGCCAAGTTCGCAGGGCTGACCCTTTACTGCGGGTATCGGGAACCGTGACCAGCTCCCAGCAGGGAGCAACTTCGGAATACCATAGGAACATCAGTTGTTAATGTAAAAAATTGTATTAGTTAGATATTTTATCGATGAGATACGGTTAGACTAGAAAATTTGTACGAGTAGTGATTTTCTTCCCTGGCGGGGAGGGAGGTTATGCCCCTAAATAACATTGTGAAATTCCTCTGTTGATCCGAATAATATGAGGACACGAAAATGGCATATGTTATTGGAAATAAAGCAGAGAATGAAGAAATATAAAATAACGTCGAAATAATACATGAAGAAAACCCACGTATTATTCGAAATATGTAAATAACTGGGGGCAGCGTCAGCACTTTGCGCCTCGACGACTAGCGTTCATGCACGCCTGGAGACGTCACCCGATGCCTCGCCAGTGTGCGACGACGAACAATGACCTGATGCAATCGAATCCACGAGGGAATAAAAACTCGTGAATTGGTCGCCTCGTGGCCAGTTATTCGACGACTTTTTGATTACCTTATTTATTCATTATACTCGCCTGATACTTTCAGTATCAGACTGGGTTCTTATTTATTTAATAAGTGATAAATTATTCAAGAGAATCAGATTTCGAATAAAGATCATTATTTCTATTATCTACTCGCGTGTGATAAATCCCTTTAATCGAACGCAACCGCTCGTGTCCATTACACCACATTAGAAGTGACTGAAATCTGTGATCCGGTATCTGATTCAATAGTCATTCTCATACTCCCAGTATTCCAATTACACTTAATTGGTCTAGAGCCTAAACAATAATTATTTGTTACATCGTTCTCATCAATAGTAAAAGAATTATCAAAATCTCTTTCAATTTCCATTACCGCATCTACATAATTATGATTCGAACTTTTGGTCTTTGATTCAAATTTCGTTCAATCCCTTATTTTTGTAATTCGTAGAAAAACTAGAATTCTGCTTTGCTTTGTTATCGAGATACGCAGTAGCGTATCGGCCAAGTCACGCCTCATAACCTCACAACAAAACAATGAGAGCTACCGAGTATCTATACACGACACAACTTCCCTTTCCACTACCCTAAATTGATTTTCCATCAATTAATAAAAAATGCACCCACTTAGACGAGACTATCCTTAGTTACACTATATAAATCACCAATCCGCTTTCCACTGATGCAATTATTAATTTAATCGGTTCAATATTTACGATCATATGCATATAACAACGAACTGGCATGCACATTTTTCGCGATCCCATTATCTTCTCAACGAGAACGGTCACACTCAAGCCATTGAGTTAGCAAAGCAACTCGAATTCTCACTTTTGTATGCAGGAATTTCCAGCAGTGTTCCACGTTGTATAGTGTCATGGAGAATATAGAGGGAAGAAGGTCAAAACAGCGGCTGGTGGGCGGCAACCCTAAAATCATGAGACGCCGCATGTAGTTCAGAGTGGTTCCGATGGTGGCACTAGTAGTCACTTGCGTGGTAAAACAGATCATTAGAATTGTAAAATTCATCGTACTGAATATTTCATTCCCACTCCGTGCAATAATTTGATAATATTATATTCCTCAACAAATATATGTAAAACCATTTTAGAATATGAAAAAAATTACAGATGTTTTCTGAATGGGAATCCATGGGTGACGATGCTTTGAAAAATAATTTATGAGAGAACAATGTAAATAAGCAATACAAATACAACGGAGGTAAAAATAGCACCGTGAATGACGAAGAACAAAATCCGGCAATTGGTTCAAGAGATATGGAGCATAGGAGATGTGTTTGAATACAAAAAAAATGAAAATTCAGTAGCGAAGCGGTAAGCCCGGTCAAATGTATTTTGACTACTGGTCAATTTTTGACGAATATCTCGGAATCTAAAAGAAATGGAAAAATTGTTGTCACTCCTTTTTGTATAGAGCGAACTGAAGGTTATAAAAAGGGTCATGAGAAGAATTTCGCTATCTCTCTTAGATTCCGGGATATGTATTAAAAACTGACTAAAAATCAAAATCGATTTAACCCGGTTTACCTATTCGCTACTGAATGTACGCGATTACAAATCGAGATACGCGGTAGCGTATCGGCCAAGTCACGCCTGTTAACCTCACAACAAAACGACGAGAGCTACCGGGTATCTATACTCGATACAACTTCCCCTTCCACTACCCTCCACTGATTTTTCATTAATTAATAAAAAATGCCACTATTTAGACGCAAAATGTCCTCAGTTATCCTATATAAATCACAATCCGCTTTCCACTGACGCAATTATTAATTTACTTCGTTCAATATTTACGAAGATATGCACACAGGAACAAACTAGCATGCACATTTTTCGCGCTTACATTACCTTTTAAACGAAAACGATCTGACTTAACCCATTAAGTTGGCAGCACAACTCGAATTCTTATTTTTCACATCCCAGGAATTGCCAAAAGTGTCTTACCATGAAGAATGGAGGCAAGGAGGCCAAACCATGGACATATAATACATACACTGAGGGTTCTCTATCCCTCCTATGTATTGAAAAAAGCGCAAAACGAACAGAGAGTGTTGTGTCCCCGGTTTTCTTCTCTGTCGAACGGTGCCGTAGAGGAGGATAGTCGCCATAGCATAGTGAACGTATCCCCCCCTCCGTGACCGTTCTTGCTGCACTCTGAGAAACATTCGACAAAGAGAGAAACCATCGATAAAACGGCACTCCTTTCCTATTTCTTGCACCCCCCACCACCCGAACCCGTAGTCTATGTATTATATGTCTATGGGCCAAACAGAGGCTGGTGGGACCGCTGAAATCATGTGAAACAGCATGTAGTTCACATTGGTTCCAATGGTGGCGGTAGTAGTCACTCGCGTGGTCGAACAAATTATTAGCATTGTGAAATTCATCCGACTGAGAATTCCACTCCTGGTTTGTGCAATAATTTGATAATTATATTAAATCCTTAACAAACATATGTAAATACCCTTGTAAAATATGAAAAAAATACAGATGCACAGAGAAAAAAAGTGGATTAACTTTAGAAAAAAGTTTCTAAATTATAGAAACCGTGGTTTCTAACCTTCAGGTTTCTAAAATCTAGAAACTTTTTTCCAAGTTTTAGAAGAAAATCGTTTCAAATTAATGATTAGAATTAAAATTAATTTTAAACCAAAATCTACTTGATTTTAGAAGAAAAAAATATCTTCTAGAATCTAGAAATTTTTTTGAATTTTTGAGCGAGAATTTTGGAAAATGGGGGGTTGTGTTATCCGGGGGGAGGGGTTGTAAAGTGGGGGGTTTTGCAAAGTATGACTCGAATTATTTACATAAAATTTTCCTCAAATTTCTAAAGTTGTGGGTTTAATCCCACGATGAGTTGATTTCCTGGAGATGATTCTCTGGACGAGTCCATTCCCGCTGCTCAGCGGGTCCAACGTCTCTGATTGTCGAGTTCCCTATAGATGGTGGAAACGTCCACTGTAGACAATCAACCAGTCCAATGTGACCCCAAGAGATTTTTCTCAGGGCCGTCCTCTTGCTCCTCCTCATGTTTGTTCCTCGATAATTATTTTCCTCGAAATGAATCCTCAATAAATTGATAAAGATTCCCTATCTTGAGGCTGTCCCAATATTTCTTCTTGTTTTTAGTGAAGTAGAAGAAGCTTTCAAGCCCCCTTTGAACTCCCCCGAGACTCAGGATCATTTTTAATTAATTTTTAAATTTAAAATAAAAATAATCTGAATATTTGACAATGGAATTGTCACAATTGTTTCTGGGAAATTGAAAAAAGTGCAGAAATAAAGAAGAGCGCCAAGTTCATGAAGTTGAACTTGTGATTTTGAAAAACCACAGAACTTTTCATAAAATCTAGAAACAATTTCAGCTATTTTCTGCAGTCGGCTTGTACTGTTGCAAAGTTTATAAGTTCGAACTCAGCAATGGCAACTCAATATTGTCTATTCCTGTCAGTTACGAGGTGGGTTTGACCATAAAGAGTGTGGTTATCCACACAAAGTCAATGAAAAAGAGTGTCAATATGAGTGTTTCTTTAAAAAAAATTGTTCAGAACATTCTCAGGACCAACGTACTTGGCGCGGTTTTTTGAAACACTCATTGCGGAGAGTTGTCTCTTTACGTTGAAACCATGGTCAAATGAACCGTTTCCATGTTTTTATGTCGCGAATGCTGATAACTACCTGGCGATCACTACTTTAATTGATTTAATTGCTATTCAGAAAAATGACAATATTTGAAAATGAAAAGGAATAAGCTTAAGGCATTACCTTAATCTATACGGCAATTCCATCCAACACAATTACACAATTGACTATCTAAAGATTTGAATACCTACCAGAGTCCAGTATGCTACAAAGCAATTTCTGAGTCCCAAAGTGTATCTCAAATCTCAAATAATAGACTCTCAAATAAGGATCCGCATTAAAATAAAAAATCGCGCCAAGTACGTTGGTCCTGAGAATTTTCTGAACAATTTTTTTTTAAAGAAACACTCATATTGACACTCTATTTCATTGACTTTGTGTGGATAACCACACTCTTTATGGTCGTACCCACTTCGTAACTCACAGGAATAGACAATATTGAGTTAGTATTGATGAGTTCAAACTTATAAAATTTGCAACAGTACAAACCGACTGTAGAAAAAAGCTGAAATTGTTTCTAGATGTTATGGAAAGTTCTATGGTTTTTCAAAATCGCAAGTTCAACTTCATGAACTTGGCGCTCTTCATTATTTCTACACTTTTTCAATTTCCCAGAAATAATTATTCATACATAAGTACTCGGGCATTTTTCCACAACAATGCATTGAAATGGATACTCGGCATTTTTTCAATTTTTTTTCTGAGAAACGATGCAATTTTTTTTTTGAAAAAATACAATTCTTACAACGGCGCACATGGCCGGTTTAAAAAAAAATTTTTTTTTGGTTTTTGGAGGATTAGTCTCATTCACTCCACAATTCGTACTTAAATGGCCTTTTTGCTTATAGATATCGCACTGCTAGTTTCTAAATTTACAATTGAACTTAGAATGACTCACCTTATCACAGCTTGAGCAAGGTTTGACATTTCAGAGTATTTCATATGACCTTTTTTGTGGTGATGTACATAGTTCAATAATCCGGTAGACTTTGTTGTATCCATCTTTCCAGTATCCCGAGTAGCAGCTTCATCTCCAATAGCCACCTTGAAAGCTCTTTGGTACATCAGATCCTTCTCCATCAGCAGCTTCTTCTTCGTGTTTTTGTTTCGTAAACCGCAGACAAAACGATCATGAAGTGCATCATTCAGACTTGCTCCAAATTCACAGTGTCTACAGACAGACGTTTCAGTGCAGCTACATAGTCACTCACTGACTAATCCTTCAGTTGATCGCACATATTTAATTTATACCTCTCGGTAATAACACTGGGTTTCCGCTTAAGGTGATCGGTCATTTCATCAATTCGGTATAGTTTAGAGTCCCCGGTAGGTTAGCGGCACTCAAACTGCAAAAAAGTGCATAAACTTCTGAACAAAATAAATTCAGCAACTACTCCTTACGTCTCTCGTCAGCTATATCTCTATCTCGTTACCTTCCATGTAATGCTCAAAACGTTGGAACTACTGGATCCAATCCGATTTTCTTTGGAATCCCTTAATTGCTCCGATACTTGTAGTACTACATCCGCTTTGCTGTCTAACTGGAAAACGACCCTCGACGTCTCTCTGAAGCTCCCTAATCATCTTATGTTTCTGCTGGATCCTGTCATCCAACTCGTGAATATAACTTTCTTTCTCGTGAATAGATGCACAGGCTGATTGGTGATAAGACTTCCACTGCTGTTGTTTTCCAGCTAAATGAGCTTTCAACGCGTCGTATTTCTTTTGCCATTCATCCATGATGAATGATCATTATAACACACGAGGCACACGACGCTTAATTTAATTTATTAAATTTCTTATACCAACGTCATAAACTCAAAAAAATATTTTGATCCTGGTCACCAATGAAGTGTTTGGAGTGGACTGGATTATGCTAGTTGCTAGACCAAATGAATGAAGATTGCAGAGAAAATAATGGATGACTGATTTATATTTGAAGAAGGAATACGCTAGGCAGGCATGCTAGCTTAAAAGGCGGCTTTCTCAATAAAACAGGAAGTTTTTACATCTACTTAGGGTCTACGTACATTACAACCCTGTTGTAAAACCATTGACAAATTACACGTAATGAGTCTAGATTCTCTTTTGAGTTCTAATCCGAGACGAAATTCCCTCCCCTTCTTTGGAACTGAAAAACGTCCTCTGCTCCTCTTAATATGTATGCCCCTTTAGCTGGGGGAAGTGTGTGCCCCACCGCTTCTTGCAGACGTTGGGTCCTACATCACAGGCAGCGCGACTAGGGAGTAGGTCGGACTCAAGGGTCAAATGTTGAGGGGGTGCAATGGGCAGCTCACCCAGATAACTAGTTTTGCGATTGGTTCTCTTCTCGTTTTAGTGGTTGAAAATAGATTTTTCGATTATTTTAAAGAACAGACGTAACAATAAAATGTGAGAACCTTCCTCAGTCTTGTATCCGAGCTCAAAATGTAAAGTCCTTCTTAGTCTTGCTAACTTTTGCTAAGTTATGTTTCACCGAACTAAGTTTAAGAGAAATTATATTCCTTAGTGCAGAATTTTATAAAGACTAACAAAAATATTTGAAGGATTGAAGGTGCAAGCCTCACAGTTTCAACGGAGTTGAAACTGTTCAATCTTTATTTGAAAGCTTCCGGCTTTCAGCGAACAGAGTACTACAGCACTCCACGGGCGACTTAACTGCGGTCCTGTGAAAATATGGCGACTCGAAAAACCACATCACAGTGAATATTAATCTGTTGCTATGCGCCTATCTTTTTAATATGGATTAAAAAATTAAATAGTGATATAAGTAAGAGCATTTTTCTCGTAGCTGGTCGCGTTTCCATTTCATTCACGAATGACATTTGTGAGTAGCGGGGAGGGGGGCTGTTGCTTCGTATTGTAAGGATATTCTCCCGGGTTGTTCACACAGGAAAAGTCCAAACTACTTTTCAGTCGCCTCTATCGGTCGTTTGTTGGGCGTCAGCCGAACCTTCCCGAGAGGTCCGACGAAAACCGGCCTCTGAGGCACTCTCGTCTACCCAGAGGAATTTTCGGCTGGACAATGGATTGCCTAGCTAACATCAGCGTAATACGGTAGAGTGGGCGAGGTCCACCGGCAGTATTACTATCACATCCTCACGAGCCTTTGCAAGCCGTGTATTATAGCATAATCTCCATAATGAATTAAATTCATGCCCCTTCTGAAAAGTCTTTCGACTCTTCCAGTGTTCGACCTCCTCCCCAAAATTTCAACTCGGGAGAGTTTTTAGAGCGATTCACAGTTTTCAAGTGCGAATCAGCGGGACTCCTCAGAGCCTGAGACGTCGAGAGGCTGATCCGACCAAGGTGGAACTACGTTACCATCTTACGACCACCCACACTCTCGACCACCAGTTACCGCTTCGGTCATCGCGAGCTTTCGCCTCCGGGTAGTACTATCCCGTTGGCTTATGTTGGGCCGACAGGAAGAATTACTCTGCTCCAGGCCCACAGACCCATACGCCCCGAATCGTTCCGCCGAGACTGGATAACTCCGGATACATCAAAGTCGTTAATTCGCGTCCCGAAATAACTCCTTCTTACTAGTGGGGGATGCGTGTGTTATGCCCCAAATAATATCGTCGCATTAAAATCAAAGGGGCGTAAGTGCCAAAAAACCCATTTTAAAAGTGAAAGGGGCGTATGTACCGAATTCCTGTTTTTTCGGTTTTTCATGGAATTTCTATATGTAATTGCTATATTTCAAAGGGAAAGGAGCGTATCTCCACACTTACGCCTGTTTCATTTCATTCAAAAAATGACACTTACGCCCTTTTTACATTATGTGTTGTGTACTTTGGATGACACATTTCATGTTGAAATAAAACGAAAAGGGCGTAAGTCCCACATACGCCTCTCTCTCTCATTATATCTTAGGTCTACTCGCGATAATGAGTTTTATATTGGTATATCAACATAAAACGCTTTAACTATTTTCTTCTTCCTTTATGGTCTCATTTTCTTCCGAAGTGTTCAAAGCAGTCACGACTCGAAATTTCATACAGATAATTTCCTGAAATTCGCAGTCATAATTTAAAAAAATGAAATAAATTAATGAATGAAATCGAATAAATTTAGACGAAAATATTAGAAAATTTTAGTTTAGTTACTGATATTTCTCATGAAATTGTTTCATTCAAGCAAAAAATCAAAGGGAAATAATTTGAACATTCATGATGAGAGGGAGGGAGGGGAGGTTAATGTAGAATCAAATATTATTTATTATTAGGGCTGTAGTGCATGTGATTCCGTTTATACTTGATGAATCAATAGGAACAAACAGTAACAAATGAAGGGACATATATATTGGAGTTACGCCCCTCTGTGATTATTGCTTCAAAAACAAAGGGACGTATGTGCCTGAGTTACGCCCCTTTGGAATTATTCATTCTCAATATAAGCTGGAAAATAAACAAAAAGTATAAAAAGAAAGAGGCGTATGTGCTGGAGATACGCCCCTTCAGTACTTGCTAGTCGGACTTACGTCCATTTGCCACTTCAGAAATTTGTCCACAAAAAACCTTTCATAAGTTGAGAAAACTCCATTTCGAAGGAAAAAAAAAACATACGCCCCTTTGGTATTAAGAAAAAAAAATCTCAGAGAAATGGCATTTACGCCCCTTTGATTTTAATGCGATGATATTATGAAATTCCTCTGTTGATTCGGAGAACATAAAGTTACGAAAGTGGCACGTGTTATCCGAAACAAAACAGCGGAATGAGGTAATATAAAATAACGCCGAATATTCGTGAATTAAACTTCACGTATAGAGGACGAATGTGGATAACTGGGGTGAAGCGTCAGCACTTTGCGCCCCGACGCCTGGCCTTTAAGCGCGCTGGGAGACATCACCCGATGCCTCGCAGATGTGCGACGAAGAACAACGACCTGATGCAATCGAATTACACGGGTGCATAAAAAACTCGTGAATTCGTTGCCTCGAGGCCAGTTACTCGACGAGTCTTGAATTACCTTTTTATACTTATACTCGCCTGATACCTTCAGTATCAATCCGAGTACTTATTTGTTTAATAAATGGTAACCTAATCACATAAGTTCAATTTTCAATAAAGATAATTATTTCTACTGTCTAATCACGTGTAATCAATCCCTACATCGAACCCAACCGCGCGGGTCCATAGCACCTGAACATCCAGGTAGGCTCGCCGCCAACGGTTATTCAATGAGGCGACGTGAAGTCCGCAACTCCTTATCATGGCTTCTTCAACCATTCCTCCATCCAGCACACCGAGAGATTTTTCGAAACTCTCGGTTAATGCGCTCGCGTGCGACTCTCTCGGAATCTCACTAGGGTCTTGCCTTCTAGTCTGGACATCTCGGCGGCGATAGGTCATTCCGTTATCCTATCCCCATCAATCATCCCGACGGGATCACGGAGGTACCAGTCCTTTCACCTGGCTACGTTGGTCTCTAGCCTACCACGACACAGCCTTTAGAATCGCCCAGTTGAAACCCCTGTACGTTGCACCACTTTCCTCTAAACACAGCTGGGCGAGTTCTAAAATAGAGAAAGTAACAATGCCCTCCATACCTCCAGGGGTCGCGGTTCCACCCATAAACGCTATGCCTTCGGTCCTTCATTGGTCTGTGGTATTGTGGCTCTTCTCATCTAGTCGCGGCTTTCTTCACCCGCCTCTAAATGTCACGACGTCTCTCTCTTCTAATGAGTTTAACTGTTCTCTTTCCTATTTAAGGGGATTTCAACCCGTAACGAGAATAGTACATTGTGCCCCTAGGGAGCACTTCGCCTTCGGCTCGGGTTATAACGTCACATTCGTCAGAAAATACTTTTACTGCCGTGTGGCACACGATATTTTATGCCTTGAGGACTGAAAACCGCGATTCTAACCTCGCGTCGCTCGGTTGCCCGATTTAACCGAGCAAAGCGAGGTTAGAATCGCGGTTTTCCGTCCCTAGAGGCATGAAATCTTGTTATATACCTCTCTCCTTACGAGAAGTTCCGACCCGAAACCTAGACGTTTCAAGCCAAAAACCGTCCAGGAGTAACTATTCTTCAACTTCCGACTCTTCAGTCGGGGGTCTTCCAAAGCTTCCCTATAGGGCTTCATGTGCATTATAGCGCAGTCTTTGGTATTACGACCCGTCATATCAGAAACTTGGTAAAAGTTTCTGGAGTGCTTCTTAGTCACCACGGAATGTCCATTGAACGGTTTTTTGAAGGACGCTGAACGATACTTTGCAGCACTCGACAGCTCGTGGCTGCGAACTAGGACTAGTTCGCGGATCTCGAATTCACCTTTCCTCCGGTGCAAGCTATAACTTTGTGCCTGTCGATCATTAGCTCCGGCTAATGCATCCATAAAGGCCAATCTGAGAGTGTCATGGCGCTTCATGCGCTCGACCCAGGTCTCTGTTGGAGTTTCTTCAACTTCAACATCTCCCTCCAACTTCCGTCTCAGTGAATTCGCTGGCTCTGGCTCTTGCCCGAGATTTACAAAAGCCGGGGTTGCTTTCAAGGAACTGTGTTTAGCTGTATTAGGGGAGGGTGGGGCAAAACGGCCCCCCTTCAATTGTCAATAACTTGTGAATGACATTGTGAAAATTCCCAGTTTCAACTTCATTTTGAAGATAATTTTTCATTCTTCAAAACGAGCTCTAACTCATCCCAATCGGATTATTGAATCGGAAAATATTGACGATTGAAGGGGGGCCGTTTTGCCCCATCCTCCCCTATATGCAAAACGAAACGCATCCAAATGACAGTCCCAATCACGGTGATCCTGATCTACATACGCTCGTATCATTGCTTTTAGCGAACGATTCACTCTTTCAGTGGGGGTCGCTTGCGGGTGATACGGTGGCGCTGTTCGGTGCTTCATGTTGGTTGAAGCAGCCAAATCCTTCAAGTCCTTATTCACGAACTCGGTTCCATTATCGGTCAGCAATTCTCTTGGAGCTCCCCACCGGTAAATGATGGTTTCCTCCAATGCTTTCCGTATTGTCACACCAGTTGCTTTTCGCAACAATCGAAGTTCTATCCTCTTCGTACAGAAGTCTTGGATAACTAGGATATATTGGTGTCCTGCTTTACTACCCATGATATCCGCCAATATTCTCGACCCTGGTTTCTCGATTGCACGAGGTCGCAGCTGGCCTATCGGGGCTTGTTCTTGCACGTTGCAGCGCTGACATTCGTGACACGTACTTACGTACGTCATCAAGTCCTCAAACATCGCTGGCCAATAATATTGATTGGCCAAGCGTTGGCAGGTCTTATCACCACCTTGGTGTCCTGTCTGCGGCAAATCGTGGCATTTCCGTACGGCGTCACGTCTCATCTCTCGAAGGAGAACCAACTTCCACTCGTTGAGATCTTGGTTGTCCACTGAGGCAATTGTTTTCGGTCTGTGGCAGTACAACTACCCTTCCGAGACCTTTCACGTGGGATAATCCTCTGGGACGCGTTCTACATCTCGACAGCGTCAGACATACCATTTATCTTCGGTATCTACGGCCATCGTGAGTAGTTCCGTTGCTCCTTCCGGTGCGCGTGACGGAGCGTCCGGTACGTGGTGAAGGGCGCCCTTCCGGTATATGATTTTGTAATCATACTCTAACAACCGGAAATTTCATCTCCCTACCCTTCCAGCAGGGTCATTCATACTATGAAGCCCCCTTAAGGTGCTGTGGGCTGTTATCACTGTGAAGGGATAACTTTCCAAGTAACAACGCAACTTTCTAATCGCCCACACAACCGCTAAATATTCCTGCTCAGTCACTGTGTATTTTATTTTAGGCCCTGTTAATGAGCGGCTAACGTAAGCTATAACTCGATCTTGTCCATCCTGCACTTGCGTGAGTACAGCACCGAGTCCTACACTGCTCGCATCTGTTCGCAGAGTGAACCGTAGTGAAAAATCAGGACAAGCAAGAGTTGGAGCCGACGTCAAGTGCCTTTTCAGCGTTTCGAAGGCTTCTTGCTGTTCTTCATTCCATACCCAAGGCTGATTCTTCTTTGTCAGCGGCTTAGTCGCAAACTCTGGTATGAATCGTCTTTACCAGGACGCCATTCTCAGAAATCGGTGAATCTTTTTCAGATTCTTCGGCAAGGAAAAACCAACAGCGGCCGATGTTTTCTCGGGGTCGACATGTAGTCCTTGGCTGATCACGACGAAACCGAGATATTTCACCTCGGAACAACAGAACACGCTCTTTTTTCGATTGATTGTGGGACCATAATCTCTCAATTTATCGAGGACTTTTCCCAACCACGTGAGGTGTTCCTCAAATGTCCCGGAGACAATAATTATGTCATCCAGGTACACGAAAACGTATGGATACATTTCTGGACCAATTCATTTGTCCAGAGCTCTTTGGAACTAGGCCCAGCAAAGCCTGGATCACCTTTTTTCCCCCCTAAATACAACTGGGCGAGTTTTAAAATAACGAGAGTAACAGCTCCCTCTAGACCTCCAGGAGTCGCGGTTTCACCCATAACGGCTATGCCTTCGGTCTTTCAGTGGTATGTGGTTCTTCTCATCTAGTCGCGGCTTTCTTCAGCCGCCTCTAGATATCACTTCCTGTCGCTCTTCTGATAAGTTTAAGAGTTCTTTTCCTCATTCAAGGGGATTTCAACCCGTAACGAGAAAATCTCGTTACAGTGTATAAATACATGGCAGCGCGTGGCCAGTTTTCCCATAGTTGGGAGTCAAAATTTTCCTTGGTCGATATGCTGCCGCCGATCTCGATGTAATCGTCCGTTACAATTGAGGAGATTCTGGAGTCTCTTAATAAAAACACAGAGAATCCCACCAATATCCCTGTCCATCCAGTTACTGATATCTCACCGGAGGACATAAAGCATCATATTCTCACTTTCTGGTCAGAATTTATCAACTTGAAAAAATTTGTCTAAAATTATAAATTCAAAAATATTTATCGAAAATTGTTTAAGCCTTTGATTCGCAATGATGTCTCCACTATCTATGGGGGCCGAACGTTTGGGGTGGAAGAGGATGAATAGCGAACTCGGGAACAGTGCTACAGCACTAAATGCACGTTGAAATATGAGTCCTAAATATAAAAATTCTCAAACGGAGTTCATTGGTAGATAGGATGAAACAAATTTATGGAAGAAAAGAAGCAATTTGAAATTGAACATCTCATTGCCGTGAATCTCCAAATCAATAACTGTTTTGTAACGAACATGTGGGGATGTTCGTTAGAATCACCACCATGACCTGAGAACATCCATCTCCGGCGACATTCAGACACGGATCGTGAGTAGAGAGTAAGAGAGAGATAGAGGAATTATGATTTTGGTTCCCACTCCGGTATGGCAATTTTTCCGATTATCCCTGGGATAATCGAGTCTCGTTTTCCCGTTTAAGCGTGGTGATTTTTCGTTTGCTTCGCGATTCCGTTCAGTAATTTTGCGGTTTCGTTTCGTCACCGATTAATAAAAATCTAAAATTACGCGTTTTTGAGGGCCCATAGGGTTATCGTGAAGAAGGGCCGAATTTTAGAGTCATCCGATAACCTTTATGGGAGCCACCCTGTTGTCAATCTTACGGTAAATCGATTAGGTCCGCCTGAAATGTCGGCGCTCCAAATTACAATGGATTTTACGGCGGTCAACTGTTTACGTTTTAGTTTTTCGGTGGAAGGTCACGTGGAACAAGTGCAACCCTTGTATCCCGTGAATTGCCAGATTGCCTCAGAATTTTGGGAAATTTAGAGAAATTAGTTAGGAGGATTAGTCTTTTACCCCGTGAATCCAGGAGAACCGACCCGTGGGAGGCGCCGAAAATCCTCGGTAATTTTCCGAACGTCCACCAGTTCGGCCCAGATTAATAATCATTTTATTTTATAAAGTTACGTAGAGAATAATAAGAGTTGAGTATTTTTTCGCGTTTGAATTCCCCGAAATCATTCGGTGGCGCCATCGAAGCCCACGCTTGATGTGCCAAAGTCTCCGCCAATCTGAACCCGCCTCTGTTGGCCGGAATTCGTCCTGCGATTAATGCCCGTGACACTGACCCAGGGCAGTTAGTTCCGCGTTGACCGTGCCAAACTGCTAGTCGCGTGTGAATTTTTTGTGTGCCATCACGACGTAATTGTGCCTACAAGGATTATCGTTTTTCTTCGAGGAGCTGTGGGGATCCAGGATGGTCCGAAAGGGGAAGAGGACCACTAAACATCGAAACATTGTGAGTTTTTCGGTGGAAATTTAGTTTTATCCGAGCCATTGATAATGGCGTCGGTTCTTCCCCCCTCGTGGTGGATTCCCTCTCGTGGTCTCAGCCACGTGGAGTCGGTTAATCTTCGAATAATCCCTCGTTCGGTACCCTAACTTACCATTTTTGGGGATTTCATGGATATTCTGGATTTTTATCCGTGTGTCCCTCCGATTTTTGATCGGTTATTCCACCCGAATAGGGTCGGTACCTAGTTTTCATCGCGACTTCCGGTATATTCCGGTCATATTTTTGAGATTATTTTCGGGTTCAGTGAGTGTGTTGGGGTTTCAGTGGGCTCATTATAAATTTTCCCGGTCGAAATCTGAGAATTTTCGAATTGGGTATATTTCTATCTCCCTCTACGTATAAATTGCGTAAAGAGGCTCGAGCATTCCCCACGAATGCTTCCCCCTCATGGCACCCCGCTAACGCGCCGACGATTTGCGGCTCTCGCTTCCCGTGAGGGTTCCCTCGTTAAAATTTCCCTCCGGATATAAATCCATCCGGAGTGGCTCCCAATGATCCAAAAATTATAATTTTAGTTTCATGGGCTTCTCTAGACCTTCCCGAGCAAGTTGGCTCTGGATTTTTCAAATTTAACTCTACCGAATTTCCGCTACAGTGAGTTTAGTTTTGTCGACTTTTTAGTTTCCCGCCGTACGTTGTACGCATACCGTTGGGTTTATATCCTCTCTCTCTTTCACTCTCACGGGGATTCGCATACCTTTCCCCTCATTTCCTGGTATTCTCGAGTATTTCGAGATTAGCAAATATTTTTATATTACCGTTTCAGGAATTTGATAACCTCACCTTGTAGCCGAGTTAATCGATAATGTATTCTTGTCCGGACCAAATATTTGGAGTCAATTTATTATTTTGCGTTTGTTAGAAGAATGATGACTATTATGGCAATTCTTTCTTTTTTTTTCTTGGTAAGACCATTATGTAAGAATATGTAAATTCCTTATTCTGACAAATCTCAATAGTGAAACAAATAAGGACAATGTCGGTTTTTTGTTTTTTTTTGTTTTGTAGTTTTGACCGCCCATTAACCCATTTCCACCTGAAATCCACCCTTCTCTCCACAACCTAGCACACTGAGCGAACCAAGGACCGTCACCTTTCCCCAGAAATCTAGTTTTCTCCCTTTTTGTGTACGCTTTAGAGGTTTCCGAATTAGCTAGAACTGATTTTGTGGACTCCTCCGGCTTAGTAATTCCGGGTAAAAATTACCTGGCGCCAATAGATTTTTGCATTTTAGAGTTTAACTAGATTAAGGGGAAGAAGGCGAAGGTAATAGGCATTTTTAACCCCCATGCAAAAATGTCACGTCACAGTTTGCACTGGATAGATCTCAATATTTGAGGATCATTTTCGTTATAGTTTTTCATAATTTTTTGCTTTGTCTTTGCTGAAAATTTATCTGTATTCATTTCACAATTTTATCTTTCTGTATCTTTCTGTATTTCACATATTTACTAGGAACTCCACATACACTTCTCAATGAACTTTTTTCGGTAAACGTGTACAACACCACCCTCACATCTAAATCAATTATTTTCATAGCAAATTCGTGATATTTACTCTCAGTATCACAAACTTAAACTAAATAGGTGCCGAAATCAATATGTTTTTACAATATCAATTAATTATTATTAGCCTCTTCCAGGACAAAGTTATTAAATTTCTAATGAACAAGGGAGTATTGAGATCCCATAATTTTTTTAATAATTGCGGTGAGCCAATGCTATATAATTCGGAAACTCTATTATGGAGATGTAGAAACACATACTATCAAAAAAAAACAGAAAAGGTAAACAAGTCAGGAGACAGTGTGACACACAGTTAAGTGTCCTCACTGGATCTTGGTTTGCCAACACTAAAATCAAAATTAACATATTATTTAGACTCATAATAAATTACATAATTGCAGATAAAATCACAATAAAGAATTTACAAATAGAGCATGAACTGTCAAATAAAACCACGTAGTTATGGATCAACAGAATTAATTTAATTCGGAAAGTATGGTACAATATCGCGACGAGTAACAAGTTGGGGGNGGGGGAGGTAGGCAAAGTTGTCGAGGTAGATGAGACTAAGTCCACGTCGTGGCCTCGGGTAACGCTCAAGTGGTCATTCAATAAATTAGTTGTCGCAATTAATTAATTTGAAAAAAATAAAATTTAATTGTTTTGAGGATAGGTTCAATCTGCGCATGCGCTCCCCCTTTCCCATCGTCTCGACACCCCCACCATGCCCAGATAATGAAAAACATCAACTACTATAACCACCGAGTTCAGGCAGTAACATACACTTGCTCTATGCACACTGACAAACTTGAGGTTGATGAAGTACATATTTACCCTTTTTTCTTTTTCATTTTTCAGGCACTGACTGTTTATCACTGGCATATTTTCTTTTTTATCTCTCATTATACGTTGCCTATTTATTGACAGTTGTATCACGTATTACGCGAGAATATGTAGAAGGTCTCAATAGCGTTGCAATGCTCATAACAGTAAATAAATGGGAAATGGATATCGATGGCTATCCGGGATCAACCCATGACTTGCGATTAACAAAAAATATCCATTTTTCATCTCCCGTCACAATACTTGACAACAAATTTTTCTTTTGGCACTTGACAAGCAGGGAAAGACAAGTGTTCAGGCGTTGACCGAAGGTATGTTCGGTCAGTTCGTGTGGAACCCATCTTTCTACCTTTTGTATTTTTCCCCTTACGTGTAATCGTTTAGAGACTGCGGCTTGAGTAACTCCCAGCTGAGCTGCATAGTTTTTTTGGGTTTGCGTTGAGTCTTTGTCGAGTAATTTTTGCAATTCAGCATCTCCCAATTTCAGAGGCTGTCCAGGACATTCCCGGTCACTGAGATGGAAATCACTATTTTTACAGCATCTATACCAATATTTGCACGTATCGTAAGACACAATATTACTTCCGAGAGTAGAACAAATCGAATTGCGGACTTCAATGGCTTTTTTTCCCTGTTAAAACTCGTAGAGGAAACAGTGCCGAATGTGCTGCGTATCGGTCGCGAACGTGTATACTACTATCTTGTGAAATTATACAGCTTTTCCAGGCCTGGCCTATAGCGTATTAAAAACTGTAAAATTCACTCTTCAAAATCGTAAACGGGCGCCTAAATATTTATATTTTAAATAACACACCGCAATCAATGAAAAAAGCGGGAAAGATTAAGTTATACACCTAATAATAAAAAAAGAAATTTTATTTCAATAAAACACATATGTAATAGAAATAATTAATACCATTCAAATATTTGAAATTAATTCACCATTTATAGTTAACAAGGGATTTTCAAATTATTCAATCATTAAAAAGATTGCAAAAACATCAACAACTTCAAAATGTTGATCGAAGAGCAGAAACAGCTAATACGTCAATCAAAGAGAAAAAATGACGCCAAGAATGAACGAAGAATGAAAGGATGCATGAATGAATGAAGAATGGGTAGGGAGAACAGGTCAATTAAATCAAAGGCAATAATATAAAAGGTCTCGGAAGGAGCTCTCGAGGGCTCAGTTTCTCACAAAATACATTATTGCTCAAAAGTCAATAGAAATTGAATCAAGAAATAATAATACTAATACTTCATTGTGATTCTGAATTCTGTAAGTGGAATTATAAATATGGTGTAATTGGAATAAACGAGGCTTATGTTCACAATCGAATTCAAGTTATCAATCTACTAATAACGGAACTTCAATAAACTATTAGATGTGGGACTTAATTTTTACCGATTTTTGAGTAAATTTATTTAATATAAAAAAATAGAGAACAACGAACTTAATCTTGGAAATATTGTCCATCGTTTTCTATGACCTTGCGCCATCTCTCAGGTAACATTCGAATGCCATCGCGAAAGAAACTTGGAGGCTTCGAGGCGATAAATTCATCGACGAATTTACGCACATCGTCCAGCGTTTTTAACTGTTTATCCACTAAGGCGTGCTGCGCGGACCGGAACAAGTGATAGTCGGATGGGACCAAGTCTAGTGAATATACCGCGTGGGGGAGAACTTCCCATCCCTAGTTTAAGAGGGCCTTCTCAGTTGCGTGAGCAACATGAGGTCCAGCATAGTCATGCAGCAGTATGAGTTGCCTGCTTCCTTACCCAGTAAATGACCTTTTCAGATCAAGTTCTTCGCTCAGTTTGTTCAGATGTCGGCTGTAGCGTTCCGCAGTCACCGTCTGACCTGTTTCCAGGAGTTCGTGATAAAGCACACCCTTCATGTCCCACCAGATACACAGGAGAATCTTCTTTAAGTGGATGTCGTGTTCCGGCGTCGATGTACCGGATTGTCGGGGATCTACCAACGACTTTTTACATTTGGGATTCTCGTAAAAAATATACTTTTCATCACCCATCATAATTCTCCACAAGAAGTCCTTTTTTTTGTTGCCGGGCAAGCAGTGAAAGGCACGTGTTCATACGTTGACCTAGGTTGCGTTCGGTCAACACATGTAGGACCCACCTTTCAAGTTTTTGGATTTTTCCCATTTGACGCAAATGCTTAGAAATAGCTGTTCGGGTGACTCCTAACTGAGCTGCAAGCTCTTGTTGCGTTTGCGTTGAGTCTTCATCCAGTAGAGCTTGCAATTACGCATCTGTCAACTTTCGAGTCTGTCCAGGACGCGGCTGGTCACTCAGATCGAAATCACCACTTCTAAAACCTTTGTATCAATAATTACACATTTCATAAGATATATCGTCGGCACCAAGAACACTACACGTTGATTCCCGTGCTTCAGAAGCATTTTTTCCTTGTTGGAATTTGTATAAAATCTAGTGCCGAATGTGCTATTTATCAGTTGCCATCGTAAACTCTGCTATTCTGAAAATTTATGTAACTTACATAGACATGTCATTCCGTGTTCTGAAACCTTTTGCCCGATCCTTTCAAAACCAGAAAAGACCGCGAATATAGTTCTATTTTAAATATAATTTCAAGCTCGAAGAAAAAATATGTAAAAATTGAGTCACACACCTAATACATTTAATGGTATATTTCGATACGAGTAAAATGGAATCTTCACGAGTGTGAAGTTGGCGATGCGCGGCGAAGCCGATGGCTGTCAATCACCCGATCTGAAAATTCCAGTTTCACATGTGGAGGATTCTCTGTAAACTCAGCTACCCATTACCATCATGGTCTCAAAAAATTCTGAAAATATTCCATGATGTTTCTATACTATAAAAAATTTTGTGTGAATTTTTACAGATTTTTTATGAAAATACGTAGGAAGATATATTCAATTTTGGAAAATGAATTGTTTTCTACTCCATTCATTACTCAGGAAATTATTTTCATAATATTGTCATACATAAAATTTGTATTCTTTTCTCAGTTTGGTAATGTGAACGATAAAGGACTGGTGTTCACACTGGTTCAATAATCGAATTATAATTCAGAAAATAATCATTAAAAGACAATTTCGTTAACTAAATTAGGACTCGATAGGACTCGATTCTGAGTGCAAGAAAAAATCGATAGCCAAATTAAATTTCAATATTAATAAAAAATAAAAAACAATAAAAAAATCCAAATTGCTACAATGGATCTAGATGATTTCTATTATATATCTCGTGATAAACAAAGAATAATTGAGTTTCTGAGGGAGTTTGGTGTGCTTAGGACTCATACATTCTGTTTGGTGTGTGGGCAACCAGCATACACGGACTATAATCAGAATTTATTTCGGTGTCAAAGAACACATGAAATAATAAATGCACATAGAAAGAAAGTCAGAAAAAGTTATAACTTCAAACTCAGTATATATCATGGCTCTTGCATTTCTAGGAGTAGAATTGAATTAAATAAATTATTTAAATTAATATTTCTCTATATACATCATGATCAATATACTATTACAGAATTGGCCTACGAAACTAAATTATCTATTCGTGTGATAAGAGTTTGGATAGCAAAAATCAACAATGTTCTCACCATGTGGACCAACGACTGCGCACGAGTGAAACTAGGTGGAGGGCAGCGTGGAGTCGAGGCTGATGAGCTCAATTATGGAGGTAAAAAGAAAAAGCTCGGGACAACTCCAAAAGTAAAGGAGTGGATTTTAGGGATAAAGGAAAGAGTCACTGGACGAATAGTCGTGATAAAGGTACCAAATAGAAATTCTAATACTCTGACTGGGCTCATAGAGCAGTATGTGCTTAGAGGTAGTACTGTGTATACAGACTGTTGGGCTGGGTATTCCGGTTTGGGGGTTAGGTTTGACCACCGTACCGTCAACCACACGATAGCCCATATCAAACGTATAACAGGCGCACATATACAAAATATTGAGCGTGCATGCCGAGAGTTCAGAAGAATTTTTCTTCGGTTTGGTATCAGAGCAGCGAATATAAATGACAAGCTCAGTAAATTTACATTTACATATTCGATCCCGAGGGAACAAAGAGTTACAACCTTCCTCATACTGATGGCCAACTACCACGACCCACCATAACCTCAAAAAGCAACACGTGGTAGGGTATTTGATATCCTTAAAAAATCAATCTCGAATCAACTATCATCAATCAACTAATTGGTCGAATAAAGAGGAGAGGGGTAAGGTATTTCATCATGTCGCATAATCATTTATTTAATTTTAATTAATTTTCTCATATTTCATTGATTCAAAAAATAATTTGAAAAAATGTCTCCAAGGAGGAGAGATGGAGGTTATAGTGGATACCTGCTTTTATAAATCCATACACACTGATTGGATAGGAATGGTGATGAGTAGGCTCTTCTTTTGGGGTCTCATATCGCCACGTCCTCGCCGTGACCCTGGACTTTGACCAAGAGCGACATAATTTATTGGTGCAATTTGACTGGGAAATTTAATAGACTTATTGCGTCAGCATTTGTGTATTTAGGTAGCTTTCTCCGACTGGCGACACTCGAAACAGTTGGGAAACAATTGAAAAAAGGAGAAAAGTGAAATTATTTGTTTAGTTGCACTAATAAAATTAAAAAAAATTAATAATAAAATTTAGCTACGTAAAGTACACATTACCCACAGTTTTCCAATGAAAATATTTTCGGATTTTTTTGATGTACTTATAACCCTGTTTTCCCGAAAAACGTGAAAAATCTCGGTAAAATGCCGTTTATAATACTTCGGGCAATTTTGATTGTCATAAAAAAATGAGAGTATTTCTTATATGTATACAATGCATAAAAAATGGGCGGAAGCGGGTATTTAATGCCTACACCCATAAAAAAAATTAAAACTTAGTTAATAAATTCGTTTCATTTATAAAATGACTTTGATCGTCAAAAACATTTGTAACGAGCATGTGGGAATGTTCGTTAGGAACACTAAAAACGATCTGTAAACAGCGAAACTCCTACAACATTGAATTAAAATCCGTGAGTAAGAATCCAAGAGCGAGAGAGTGAGAGTCCCTTATCCACTTCCGAGTGGCTTATTTTCGGTTAAAGTTATCGGTTCTGTTTATTAGTAAGGATTAGTAATTACGCGTCTTTGAGGGCCCAGAAAAATTATCGTGAAGAAGGGCCAACATTATAGAGTCATCCGGTTCTTTTTATGGGGTTCACCCTATTGTTAATCTTGCGGGTAATAGAATAAGTCCGGCTGAAATGCCGGCGCTCCAATTTCGTTGGATTTTCAGGGGTTAATTGGTTACGTTTTTGTTTTGGGTGGAAGGTCGTTCGGAGCGAGTGCAACCATCGTCTCCAACGAATCGCCAAGTTGCCTTTGGATTTTTTGATGAGAGAAACGAGTTGAGCAGGAATTAGTAGTGAAGTTATAACAAGTGCCGGTAACTTGTCTTTTAACCTCGAAAATCCCG
>NW_021680746.1:194180-194683 GCF_001412515.2 Diachasma alloeum
GTAGTTTTGGCCACCCAATACCCGTCTCCACCTGAAATCCACCCCTCTCTCCACAACCTAGCACACTGAGCGAACCCAGGACCGGTACCTTTCCCCAGAAATCTCGTTTTCTCCCTTTTGTGCAAATTTTTGAGGTTTTGGAATCAATTAGAATTGGTTTTGTAGAATCATCCGGTTTGGTAATTCCGGCTAAAAATTACCTGGCGCCTATAGATTTTTGTATTTTTGAGTTTAACTAGATGAAGGGGAAGAAGGGCGAAGGTAATAGGCATTTTTAACCCCCATACGAAAATGTCACGTTACACATTAATATTTTGTTATGTTTAGGAATAAAACAATATAACTAAGTAACTATTGACTGAGTAGACTTCACCACACCATTATCAGGGATGTTTCGTTGTTCCACTTTTAAAAAAAGCATGTAACGTTTTTTGTCAGTGTTTTCTGCGGCATAGGTAAGCTATTCATATGAAAGTATATATATATATAATATTATATATATA
>NW_021680746.1:194898-194999 GCF_001412515.2 Diachasma alloeum
TATATATATATATATATATATATATATATATATATATATAATATTATATATGTAATATTATATATATATATACTTTCATTATTTATACAAATATGTATTTG
>NW_021680747.1:0-700 GCF_001412515.2 Diachasma alloeum
AAATATATATAATCGAACATTACTATAGTAAAAAAAAAACAAAATCTGCGCAATTATTCAATAGAATCATTGGAAAACTATAGAGTTTTCCAGCGACAGCGCTGGGATTTTCTATGAATTTTTTGACCTACGTGTCAATGATAAATATGTCGAGAAAAAGGAAAAGACTTTTAGATCATTAGATTGTGCATTCATTATACTATTGATTATAATATGTTCGATTTTACATTCCTGACAATTATTACAAAATGCGAGGAGCTACCGTATTGAGAACCCCTTTCCGGTTATCGACAAATTTATGCTCGGGCCCTATCNCAGCCACCTAATTAGGGGTTGGCGAGCGGAGCGAGCAGGGGGCGTAGCCCCCTAGTTCACATATAATTTAATTCCACATGAATGTCATTAACCTTTTTCGCACGAAACACCTTAAAATGTTTGTTTTAATGCCATGAAGTCAAAGTTAAAAGATGATGACGATAGCTATATTGGTTGATTTGATTTGTACGATTATTGTTGAAAATTTCAAATTTTTAATGAATTTCCCTGAATGTGAGCTTTCTGATGATTTCATCAAATGTGATGTTTCAAATTCATTCAAGTATATAAATAAAATTTTTCTATTTATAATCAATCATACATGATAGAAGGAAATTATGTACAAAATAACCATTCGGAAGCATATTGATAATTTATTAGTAAA
>NW_021680747.1:1746-6893 GCF_001412515.2 Diachasma alloeum
TATATATATATATATATATAATGCATTGAAAAAGAAATCAATTAGTTCACTGCAAAGACAATTTCATTGACTTTCCAAATAACTTTTCCAAATGTAAATGTTTCTTAGAATTCGAGAAAATGATTTTTCACTTCTGAGGGAAAGCATCGATATCATGTATTGAGGGGTTAATTGTTGCGTGCACGAAGAAAAAAATTGGAGAAAAATTACCAAACAACTCATGTATTCGTGGAGCAGAATCCTTTTCTAGGCCTTTTTCACCCAATATCGAGGCAATAATGCGAGAAAATATTGAAATTTTCTCCAATGACTTGAGAAAATTTACTAAACGTGAGGGTAATTTGTGCTGAAACTGTAAAATTTACCATTCATGCTATCAAAAATTATTCCATGAATGTGAATAATTGCTCAATATTGCGTAATCATTCACATATGTAGAGGAATTTTTCTGCGTCGCGGAATGGTATTTTTTACCAAACGTGGTATGGTAAAATTTCACTTTCATCCATCTCCATGTCCTTCACATCGGAACCAGAAAAAATACCTTACCGTTTAGGAAATTTGACTGTACAGGAAACAGTAATTTTCGGCATCCATAAATGTGTTTTCTTAGCGAACGAATAGTAAAATATCCTCCGTAAAAGGTTTTTTTTTTTGAATCTACAATTTCTCGTATATAGCAAACGTATAGCAAAATACCACGATTTTATAGGATTTTTATTCAACTTTTCTGTCCGCATATTATTTACTGGTAGAACCCATTTGTTGCATTATTGTGTAGGTGAGATATTTTTTCTCTATCAGTTACGCGACTAGTTTATCAACTATAAACGACATAAACAACATCACCTTTAACGTAGAATTATTCATGACAATGACTATCAATTACCGTATGTCACAAGAAAGAAGCCTTGCGTATTGAAATTAGATAACTAATTACGTTTTCCACAATTGAGATTACATGCAGCGGAAGTCAAAAGTATTCGTTGAGTTGCCCTTGCAAAAGCAACAATTTGATTCATTTGTTCGAATTAGTATCATCAATTAGACTATCATTCCTAGATAGCCTGAGAAATTATTAGATTATTCAACATACGAAACAGTTTCTGCGAAATTACACCGCGAAATGACTGATGGTAATTCAATTTATTAGGAGGAATCACGGGCTGTCTGAAGAACAAAATAAATCTGACTGATTTGTGATAAAAGCGACATGTCCGCAAATATATTATCCTCTTCAGGCTTGGGAAATTGAAGAACATGCATACATAAAACATATTGAATACTTGTCACCTCTTTCACAGCCAATATATTTAGCGAAACATCCCTGTTATGACGAATTGGTCAGTTTTATTATTATTTCTGCGACATCTCGGGACTCCTACTAATAAATTTACCATTAATGAGCACTTACCACTCGTGAATACTTCTATTGATGTTTTTCGCTCAAAATTTCGTAACACTCGATGACAATCCAGTAGAGCGTTGACATGCAGTTGAAGGCCGACCGATCATTGATCGATGGTTAGTCGATGAATCATCACGCATCGATCAGTGATCGACTAATGCTTGACTGAGTGAAGCGCTCAATCTCTGTATCTTCTTGGAAATTCGTGGATTTCTTGAAAATTTTTATCAAGTAAACGTTTCACTAAAATTTCAAAGATTTTCGTCATTGCAAATTTATCATTTGAGGAAAAAAATCAATAGGAACTGCAAGTTTCATTTGAATTATTGCATGAAATGGAAGGTGTGGAACGCTATATAAAATCCCGTCTTTAGTGAAATATGATTGCCATATGAAGGACGGAGTTCGATATGTACAAAAAATTTGAAATGAAGTGGCTAGGAGCCGAATCTCCGGTTGAAAGAGCAATCGATACATTAGCGAAGGGTTTCGGATTCGATTCCCCGTCTGGACTATCCACTTTTTCAGTACATTTTTCCTGTAAACTAATATCAAGTATCACCCTTATCTGGGGCCGTATTCTCGACGGTGGTGAATTCTCATTTGGGTACGAATCGACATTTGTTTACGAACTCCGTATAGAAATTGTAGAGCAGATTCGTTGACGACCGCCCTACGTACAGAAAGAAGAATAGGGCTCTGGTTCCCCTCGTACCTACTCAAAATACTGTCCAGCAATATCCTGTGACACGTCACAAGATGTGGAATGTTATGTAAATTCTCGTCCTTAGTGAATATTTTTTTTATGGCGTTTGAGTCCTTTTTTGGGGTCCCACTCGGCGTTCCATCCAACCCTATGCACGCGGCTGTGGATTCTACGCCTATAGAATATAGAAGTGTCATAGGAAACCACAGGGAACCCATGCCGGTACAGGCGGTTAGGGCAGACCGGGGCAAAGCGAGGTAGCTAACATAAACAGGCGGGTGTGAGAGCTTCTATCATACTTATATTGCTTTTTAGGAATCACTATTCACATTCTAAAATTACTGACTGGCGTCTCCAACGTATTACAATTGGGGGCATAGTGGGGTAGTGTACAAAAACATTAAAATAATTATAAATGTTGTTTCTTTGTTTTCCACCTTCGAATCTCCAAAAAACGACAGAAAAACTCTGAAATTAGTAGGGACGGTGCCGATGAATCGATTTTTTAATTTGGGGCACCATAGGGTACGCATAAGAGAATTCTTTTTCTTGAATTTCATGTTCATCAACAGAAGAATACGTTGTAACGATTTTCTATACATTTTTTTTTGTTTTCGTTATTCATCAAATTAATTTTGTTTTTCAAATTTTTTATTCATTTTATCCTAAAAACTCATTTTTTTCCTCAATTTAATTTTTTTGTTCTAAAAATTGAAATTTACGAATTTATTCATTAGATTTGTCTTATTTATCTCAATTTTACGAAGTGAAATCCTAATACTTCTAATTGATTGCTTTTATTCTCTTGATTCAGTAGCAAAGTGACGTTTATATCAGCAAGCAGAGTATACACAGCAATAAGTGAGATTCCAGTCTTCTCGTCTTCTATTTTTTCCGCTGTTACCGACCGTCGAGGGATGGGTTTAGAAAATTTATCTGACTATCGAAATCTAGATCATTGTGAGAACTCAGTTTTAATCAAAATACCCAATATGGCGGCTCATCCCGGTGTTTGAAAGAATTTCCAGAGTTTTTGCATTTTTATAAAATTTTCCTTAGTATTATTCGAGTTTTTTTTAAGCTTTTTTCGACTTTTTATTGATCTTTGATCGACCCCTCGTCAACCCCTTAAATTTCTCAATTTTGGCCTTTTTTATGTACCCCACTATGCCCCGACCGCCCCGCTCTGCCACGGTCTCCCCTACTATATTAGCAACCTCTCGCTCGCCGGAGCCAGAGGTTGAAAAATTTGACTCCACTTGGGATCGAACTCGTAATCTTCCGTACACTAGACTTGCGTCTAGTCCATTCGACCACCGTCGTCGGTTTTAGTGAATACTTCATTGTAATTATTCTATGGAATTTGATAGAAATCTGGAAGATTTAAGGAATTTGATAGCGAATATTCATGTTTTGATTGAAAATTCAAGTGAGTTGGGGAATTTTTGTCGTTGTTGCTCAAAAATTTGGAATTCCAGTGAATTCTAAGCCGTAACGCTCCGAGTGCTCCAAAATTGTCCAAAATTTTTCGATAGAAAAATCTAAGAATTTTCTCGCTAAGTCACGCCTCGCAGGTTGGGTTTTTCCCGATTTGAATTTCGACCGATAGAAATGCGATAATCGATGTTTTTGAGGGTTAAAGCTGTATTTCATATCAGAACTTCATTTACACCGACGTCGGTGGCCGAGTGGATTAGACGCAAGTCTAGTGTGCGAAAGGTTGTGAGTTCGATTCCCCGTGGAACCGAATTTTTCAACGGAAGGCTCCGGCGAGCGGGAGGTTGCTAATAGAGGAACCGCCTGTACCGGCATGGATTTTCTGTGGTTTCCCCATGCTACTTCTATGTTCTATAGAAGTGCGAATGCGGTACAGTGTAGAATCCACAGCCGCATGCATAGGGTTGGATAGAGTGCCGAATGGGACCCGAAAAAGGGACTCCGAGGCCGTAAAAAAAAAAAAAAAAGAACTTCATTTACTTTACCGGAAAATTTTTATTCAAGTTTGCCATACGACTAAATCGTAATAGTCGAGAAATCATCAATTATAATACCACGAGAGCTTCAAAATGATCGGGTATTTCCTGATAGCTTCATTGCAAATAAATGAGTGGCATGAGTTTTGCAGGTTAAAAAGTCCCCGAATGCAATGATTTTATTGGTCGAGATTATGAGGGAAGAAATAGTCAGTAGTAATCCCCTGACAGCTTCAAAATAGTCGAATATTGCCTGAAAGCAGAGTGCAGTATTAAAATATTTGACAGTTATTTGGTAGGAATAACAATGCAAAGCTAGTGAAATGACGTACAGGCTATCATACCCTAGGTGGTATGATAGTCGAATTAAAAATCGCGAAGAATCGATTTAAAACAAAACACAAAAAAAAAGGATTAAATAATTCAAACACAGAATTAGATGGGAAAAAGCCGTTACGGCATAAAAAATCCAGATTTATTAATTATAAGGTAATAGATCGATTACAACTGCGAATGACACTTGTTTTTTCATACACATACACATACGCTACTACACTGCAATGTCTGTCCTAAGAACACAACGATGTGAACTGTCGGACGCAGCTATAGATAGGTAGACACACACACACACACACACGCACGCGTGCCGATGATGCGAAGGGTGGGTTATGGAATCACACGTTATGTGATTCCGAGACGATATTTTTCGTAATTAAATTACGACGATATGAGGTGGCCGTTGCACCACCTCCGATACGGTTTTAGATGAAGTGGCCGTTCGCCACTTCAAATAAAAAGGGGTGTAGAGGAAGCGGCACGTTGCACCACTTCCAATACGATTGGCGATGCACTACACTTTTAATCCGCTTGATTCGTATAAATTTCGCGAGGGATCAATGTAAGATTGAGGAGACTTATTTTTTAGATGTTTTGGGTTGACAAATTCACACTTTTTTATTAGTAGTGACACTGATTTCACACAAAAGTGTTATGTCGCTGGCCCTTCGTAACTAGGTGGCGTTATGCACACCTGGCGGGCAATTTAAATATTAGTCTGATC
>NW_021680747.1:7537-14021 GCF_001412515.2 Diachasma alloeum
AATTTTGAAATTGGCGCTGGTTGCCCTAGTGACATCTGGGCGGACATAACAAAAGATCGATTAGAACTTGAGTGCTCGAGTAGCGTCGGTCTGACTGTTACACGTGGTGCAACAGACTAGGTTGGGTTAGCGTCGGTTGGGCGCTTCCCCGCGAGAAACCAGCGAGTCGAGAGGGGGAAAAACTTGCAGCGGTGGCGCGGTGAACTAGATAGAAACTAGCATTCAGCCCGCGCGAAGATTTGAACGAGTTACGATGTAACAGCTAGGATGAAATAGTCAATAGAAATAACAGGCGGTGAATTAGGGCAGATTTGAACAAATTATGTTGATAGAATATCTCGCTTTCTGCAGACTGAAAATCTGAAATGAACCGAAAAAATGAACAGTTACCGTGAAATATTTAAAAGCTAGGAGGAAATATCCGAAATGAAACTGTCGGGTAGCCTTCAATACTGCGCTCTGATTGGTCGAAATCCGAGTGGGAAAAGTACTGCGCTCTGATTGGCCAGAATCCGATGGCCAGAAATCCAACTGCCGCTCCGTCGCTAAACGTGAAATACTGCATTTTTATTGGTTGACATTCAGATGGAATGAATATTCCGTGGAATTTGAAACTTCATGATTTCTCCTCCATGAATCAAATTCAATGTGATTTTCCCGAAAATGACTATCGATTTGTCCATCAAATTTTCATGTTTTTTCTTTTCTAATAATGTGGTTTATCATTGAAATATTCTAGATCTGGCCCCACAAAGACTTCCCATTGATTCCAGTGGGGAAATTGGTCCTCGACCGAAATCCACTGAATTATTTCCAAGATGTCGAGCAGATGGCCTTTGACCCCGCACACATGGTGCCAGGTATTGAACCAAGTCCTGACAAGATGCTCCAGGGTCGTTTGTTTGCATATGGAGACACGCACAGACATCGTCTGGGACCCAATAATTTGCAATTGGCCGTCAACTGTCCTTATAAGGTAATAAGTATCCCGGAATGAAGTAATGAAAATATTCAAGTCATGCACATGAAATATTTATTGAAATGCACAATCCTACGAAAAAATGTGAGATCTTTTTTCCGGTCGAGAAAATTATGCAACAAAAAGTTTTCTCAGGGGTCTTTTTCAGTATTATACATTTCTGTGACGATCAAGGTTGGGCGTGTAAATGACGTTGGTAAATTGCACTTGGTAATTGCACAAACTTTTCGAAACATCTTTTTAGGCATAAAATTAAATTTTGGTGAAATTCTGAAAGAGGCAAAATTTGTTACAATTCAGAAACAATTATTTTTAGAGTGAAATAGATTATTATAGAATTATTTAAATAAACAGGCAGTGCGACAGAAGCCATTTGACAGACTACATATGACTGCTACTCTCCACGTATATTTCCCCTATTTTCATTTCTACCAAATTTAATTGGCAGTAGGCTTCCGAATGGATCCCAATGTGTTTTCAAAAAATGAAGGCATACGGATTCCCATGTTTTGAAAAAAATTCTATAGAATTTCCTATAGGATTCCCTATAGAATTTCCTATCAGATTTATGACCCTGATCCTGACCCTTGTGACCGATTGGTTTCAACTCTCAATTTTGTGGTACTTTCTATAGGAAATCCTATAGGAAATCCCACCAGCAAAATCCTATGGGAAATGTTCGAATTCTCCATAGGATTTCCTATAGGAAATTCTATAGGATTTTTTCATACGTGTCACTTCAGTTTGAGAGGAAAAAGTCGTGATATTTCAAATTTCCCTGGAAATTTAATTAAATTCAAAACTTTTAACCAGCATATGAAGCGGAAACTTTTCAAGTTACTTGAATTCTTATTTAAACGATGAATATTCTATACCAAATCACGCTGTATTTTCGATTGATAAAGAAATTATAATTGCCCAAATCATTTAGGCCACAGGAAAATAAAATGATTCAACTTCCTCAATGGTGCGTTTACTGGGGTTTCCTTCAAAGTTAATTAGAATCAATAGTTAGAATTATGAGAGATTCTGACATTTTTGAACTTGAGTATAGAAGAATTTGAATGCAACATAGTGTAAATGATAATCGATTGTTTCACTTTGAACAAATAATAACAGGATTTTTTTTTTACGGCCTCGGAGTCCCTTTTTGGGTCCCATTCGGCACTCTATCCAACCCTATGCATGCGGCTGTGGATTCTACACTGTACCGCATTCGCACTCCTATAGAACATAGAAGTAGCATGGGGAAACCACAGAAAACCGATGCCGGTACAGGCGGTTCCTCTATTAGCAACCTCCCGCTCGCCGAAGCCTTCCGTTGAAAAATGCGGTTCCACGGGGAATCGAACTCACAACCTTTCGCACACTAGACGCGTCTAATCCACTCGGCCACCGACGTCGGTATAATAACAGGATTTAAATTCAAAATTTCTGCTATGATTGAACAAAAAAAACTTTGACTCAATATTCCATAACTGCAAATAATAAAAATGATGACAATTATATAATATTATATGAATAATTAAGGATAATCGGGCGAGCCCGGAGGGTTAGAAAAAAAGCAGCCATTTTTCTCTTTTATTTTTTACGTATTCTTTAAATGATGGAAAAGGCATGTGCAAAGTTTCAGACTGCTGGGGAACCTGGTTAATTTATTATGAATTTTTTAAAAAGTGGTCATTTAACCCGTGATCTTATGGAAATCACAAAAAAAACTGCAAAACCCAAGGAAAAAAAGCAGCCAAAGGCATGAACCTTTAGACACATTTAGAACATGTGATCAATGATTTTTTGAGTGAAAAAATTTGTCGCCTAGGAGCATTGTTTATTAATAATAGCGAAAAAAGTACTGAAAAATGAAATTTCTGCGCACGCAGCCCAAACGAGCAGCAACGTCTCAAGTACCGATCGGGTGGGGGTAGCGCGGTCAATTTAAACGTCTCTTGAGAGAGAGCGATGAAGCGTTGTGATTGGAGCTCCCTCGAGCTAGTGGGACCAGCTCTTGGTGAAAAAAAAAACACTACCGACGATGTTGTTATATCCTATCAATGTTACTAGAAGGACAGTGGGGCCTTTTTGAAATAACGAGCGCCAAACTTCGAAATGTGGATCCGTTAGCCGCTAAACCTCTGAGGAGGACTCCATCGATGTTGACTCGTTCATTTTTTGAATAAATGGGTTGAAGGTTTATTCCAGAATAAATCAAAACCACTAGTGCTTAGGAGAGCACATTAACACTATTTATTTCAAACTTCTAATTTAAACTTGAAAACTTTGGTAGACAAATACACTTGATAAAACTTTTATGGAAAACTTTAAGAAAAACTAATCGAAGAGAGAAGCTGGAAAAGTTGTCGGAACAACAGCCACGATGGGACTGTCTCTAACTTAAACTAAAAATCTAAGGGTTGGATCCATACACCCCCACTAAACCAAAAGTTGCGCGCGCAATCTTGGCCCGGAGTAAAGGGAAGAGGGGTAACTTAAAAGAGAAATCGGGAAGCGAAAGAGGGAGAAAGGGGAGCGTGTGACGTCAACAGTATTCCCTCTTGAGGGGTCTCAGGCCCTTCAGCTCCGCGATACAATGAACAAAGGAGAACTCAACACTCAACACGTGTGGAACACGTGAATCAGAGAGACTTTCTAAATATCTCAGAACCGAGACTTAACAATTTTACGACCGTAACCGTCGAGTTTATTTTCTCTCTATATTTCAGAATTTCAAGAAAAGTATTGTTTTGAGGAATTTTGGAGAGCTGTAAATTTACGAAGTAAACTCAAGTACTTGACATTTATTATTTACGGCAACGGTTTTTCTCACGCCTGCCAAGTTGTTTTTCGTCCCCTGTTCATTGTCCTTTCATTCTCGACTTTTCTCAGTATTTAAAGATTTTACGTTATTTAATTAATTTTTTATATTAATTTGAATATCGCGGACAAAGATGGCTGATCATTGCTACCAACCATCAAAATCAGCGTCAAGACATCACAATGTTGCCACTTTTTCGCATGGATTAATATTTTTTCATTTATTAAAAAAAAAAACAATCCGATAAAAACACTCAATGCGTGGAACAGATACAAATAAATTTGATTAGCTCCAAAAATAATTTTTAACCGGAGAGACTTCCTAATATTGCCTGAATTTTGAATTCGAATGGGAAAAATTTTTTTGTTCAGCGATTGGTTTTCTGCAGGAAAACAATAGAAACCCCTCCGCCTCACCTCCTACACTTCCTCCTCGCCCGATTATCCTTACCATGCATTTCAGGATTTCAATTTTCGGCCGCTTGCGGCCGGCGTAGCGTTAATGTGATTAAAATATAAAGCCACATTCGTTAGAAAATACTTTCATCGCCTGGTGACATTGTTATGTCCCAAATGGTTTACACTCAATTGTCTGTTGGATTAATTTGAGGAATTGTTAAATTCATCCTTTGGTCGGTAACTCCAGGTGTTGAGGGAAACTCTCTCCTTGGGTAGGTTCCACTAATCAACTACTACGCGCAGTTGACCAATCAAGGCACGATTTAGGGTGTTTCGTTTGATAAGATTTATTTAATAACAATAACACTTGGTTTTATTACACTGTTCACTATTCTAGGGGTTCTTAAGTGACTCTTGTGGGTTGACTTTTATTGAGGTTTAAATGTTGTTTTAGTTTGGTTTTATTTTATGATTCGACTTCTATCTGTTTAAATTAGTATTTGTGATTTAGTCCCGAACAACTTTAAATTTAGACTTTGGGTATTTGGAGTTGAAGTATTCACTGAGACTTTACTTGGACTTGAAGTTTCACTTTAAGATTTTTAGAGAAGTTATTTCTTTCTCTTTGACCGTGGATATCGAAGTGATTTTTACTAAGATGAGATTTGAATATTTTAGGGCTGCTTAGGGCTCACGCGTGGGCGTACACGCTCTAGTTTCTGAGGGTAGGATTGGTTCATTAGGGATGGTGGTGAGAAGAGAGGCGAACCGGTTGGTTTTAGGTCAATCGGGGAGCCTCGAAAGTCGTGATTGGCTTAGGAGCAATTAAGGGTGCAGCTGCATTTGAATCTTCAGAAAAATTCTGTTCTCACGGAACGTTAGAATTTGGAAAACGTCATTTGACACTTATGACTTTTGAGTTTCTTGGTTTCGCCGTGTTCGGTTTACAATTTCAGGATGCTAGTGCTTGTCTTAAAGACTTAGTTCTTTTTCATGTTTTTGGATAATTTATTATCGACTCCACAGTCGATAAGGTAAATGAAAAATTAAACTAGCGCCATCAGGTGGCTAATGGTAGGGACGTAACAACATAATGTACTATTGCATCACGTGGTACGAATCGCGGCATTTTAAGAAACTCAAAAACATGAGGGTCAATTTGAATTTCACGAGGGTCAAACGTTGCAAAAGACCAAAGTCACAAGTCATCTCCATTGTGAGAAAGTCAATCTCATTATTTATTGAGCTTTATTGGATTCTCCACTTTATCATTTGAAGCCCCGGAAAAGTCCAGTCGGACCTGAACGAACTGATTTTGTTCTGAAGAGTTCAAAAAAGCGACCAAAGACAATTGAATTAGTTTTGTCATTTACGAAGATGATGACACGACGAATTGCATAGAGATCAATAAATAATGAGATTGACCCTTGTAAAATTCATCGCTTACACGGTATGACCCTTACGAGGTGTGACCCTCGGAACCTATGATCCTGGCGAGGTATGGACCTCGTGATTTATCACTCTCGCGAGGTATAATCTTCACGAAGCTTCACGTTTTACGATAAAAGCTAACGTCTGCTGGTTTTTTACATTTTTTACATTTATTACGTAAATTACGGGTTTTTATGTTATGTAAAAAACTGTGGTTATCAATAGATGCCCCATTCTGATGACTATTCAATAAGTAATGGGATGCTTTATATTGACATGAATTGATCTAATTATTCACTGAGCTTGTTTTTATTGATGCATTAATTGATCATTTTTTCTCTGTTCAAAGCAACTTTCCATTATGAATTATCAACGAGACGGTTTGATGCCAATTCATAATCAAAATGGAGCCCCTAATTACTATCCAAACAGCTTTAGTGGTCCAGTGGAGTGTCCTGTTGTACGCTCACCACCGATAAAACTCGCAGCTGATAGTGCTGCTGATCGTTACCAGCCAGTTAATGAGGATGACTTTGGACAAGTTACGACATTCTGGCAGAAAGTATTGGACGAGGGTGCAAAATCCCGACTTGTCGACAACATGGTTAACAGTTTGATGGGTGCATCAAACTTTATCGTTGAACGTGCCGTACGGAACTTCTCGCAAGTCGACGTTGATCTTGGTAAAAGATTAACGGAGGGTCTTAAGAAGAAGGGAAGAATCATTAATGTATCAGGAAAATCAGCAAACTTGTAAGATTATGATGTTTTTATATTTTTGTTGTTTCGGGTATTGATGATATTCAACTACTTTCGCACATTATATATATATATATATATATATATATATATATATATATATAT
>NW_021680747.1:14077-17012 GCF_001412515.2 Diachasma alloeum
GTCCGCATGAAAAGGGACCACTTTGGCACTATTGGAGTTATGTATATTCCCATAATCTTGATCTGATCCTGAACATTTAGAGCCCAGAATGAACTTGATAGCGTAAAGAGTGACGACGCTAAAAAAGATCGAAAAAATAATTTAACATGGGTTTAAATGGGAGTTGGCAAGAGAAAAACGTGAATATCTCGGAAACTAGAATCGACAAAGTAGTCCCTTTTCATGCGTACGTCCACATATATATATGTTTTTTTTTATATGAGGGTTTTTTTGATCCATTCAATCTATTTTATTATGTGAACAATTCAAGTGTGATAAATGAATAAACGTTCTTATGCAGATACTCCTGTTTTTTTACGCCTTTCATACTATCCGATTTGCCTGAATGGAACTTGAACCATATACCTCAAATCAATATTCCGGTGTAAATGACTGTTACATTTGCACAATCATATGACACAATAACAGAGTAACACAGCTACGATGGAATTCTGAGTCCAACTTTGCATTTTAACAGTGGAGATGGGGGCAAAATGTGCCAGGGGACAAAATGGTCCACTCACAAGGAAAGGTCCCCAGGTGTACCTCACCGATTTTCTTCATTTTGACATATGTTATTCTACATGAAATATGATTGACCACGTATTTTTTTTACGTGTTAATTCGGTCATAGAGGGCAGAAAATGGCGTTTGAAGTTCACCCCAAAAAATAATTTTTCGCGATTTCTCGAAAACTACGCAATATTTTCCCAATTTTTTTTCTGCATTCAAATACTTATTCGGATGGGCTTTTATGGATATAGGGTTCGTTTACACGGCTTAGCTTTTTGAATGATTTATTGAACAAAATTAGGTTTTTTCATACATCTTTTCAGTGCAAAAGCTCTCAATTTGGCCGAATCTCATTGAAAATTGGTGCCTTTGATAAAAAATAGAACTAAATCGACGTGTTTCAGGGTTTCCGCCAAACCACCCTTTCATGGGATAAACCACCCCTTGGAATGATTTAATATGAACTTAAAGTTCTGCAAACTTGCAAGATAATTCTACATAAAATATCCTGAATGATATTATCTAATCATTACTCATGATGTTTTAACCATTACCTAACCAAAGTACCCATATCGAAAATTCTACTAGGTTAATTTTTTTCATTCTTCCTTGAAACTGTCCATCCAAAATGAAGATAGCTTTGATTTTTCATTTACACATAGGCATGAACTTCATATCACGCGATTGCAAACAATCAGGAAATGGAATTGATATATTTTTGCTTTCAAAGTTTGAATTTCGTCGTTAAGATCATCCTCAAATATTGTAATCATCCGTGCGGTGTGTCTTCACCGGTCGGCGACCTCTGGTCCTTTTGAATTCACTGTTCATGTTTATGCAAGTATTCCAAATATTGAGAATGCATGAGAAGAAGAATCGAGTTCCAATGCGTGTGTTTTTTATTGATTTGTTTTCCAATTCCCATATTATTAGTACAACGCAAGGAAATTTATTTTAATGACTGACATATTGACCCCAACCGATAGCACCGCAAAAATAAAGTTATTTTTAAATGCTCTATCGATACACATACGGGCTATAAGTAGTCTTATGTTAACAAAATACATTACCAAGTTTTCGTGCCTATCGGAACAGGCTAAATCGAAGTGGATTCTTATCATCACAAATACTATTGTGGCGTAGTATAGTGAATAGAGAAGAATATATCATTTGCTTGGTTAGTTCAGTTTATGATACATCTGGAACTTATAAGGCAAACCGGAGAAAATTGGAACGGTGAGGATAAACAAGAAAAAAGGGGCAAAACGGCATTGTCAAGCATTTATTTGAGCATTTTCACGACGTCATTGTCATTAGGATTCAAATCTAGCAACGGCAACCTGTAATACGATAAAGGATCGGAAGATCTTTTACGGCGGTACATCGACAATCAGCAGATAACGCCAGCTAGGGTTATTGAATAGAAAATATGTATAATAATAATTTCAGATCATTCTTGTATGAAAAAGATGGGCATCAAGCCCCTTAACGTTCTTCAATTATTGTTGGTGACCTTCCAACAATTGCCATTGAAAAACACTCCAGTAACACAACAAGAGATACAATTAAAAGGAAAACTGGAACAAATTCTACTCGATGCCATGAATGAATTCAATGGTGTAGACATTGTTGAAGAGGAAACACTTGCATTCTAGGAGCTTTGTAAGGATGTATCAATGGAAATAGTAGAGGATAATAATATATAGGGTTTTGATAATAATGACGATCAATATCCAATTGATTCAGAAGGATTGACTCATGATTATAAAACAAAAGCCGTGGAATTCTGGAGGAGCGGACAATCGAAAAATCTTGCATTAGAAACGGTTCAAAATCGATTTTGCAAAGTCAAATCAGTAACCCAATTGAAGCGTTGGGCTCATATATAGACTCAATAACGGAGGAACTTACAGAGAAAAAATAGGCCGCATTTGCTAGGTCGTTCTAGAGAATTTTAAAAACTCCTTTGAAGCGGAACACATTATGAACACATGAGGGTGTCCCGCAACTGCTAATTTTCCTCGAAGGGTATTCGAGAGAATCATTTTCAGAATCGAAAGTTCCTCTTCGATTTTTCGATCAGACCACTTTTAATCTGGTCTGACTCTTTTTTTTAAATGTCCGTGACTACTTATTCCAGGGCCGAAAATTATGTTTTAATAATTGTTCTGTTTTTTTTCTCAATCTTTTTTTTTCTTTTAGTCGTGTATCGCCCCATATCTACCGCACCTCCCTCCATGCCCTCTCGCGCCCCGAATTGAGTTCCAAAAACAGAAAAATTACAAAATGATTTTTTTCTATCTTCGCTTCCTTCCACCATCGAAAATTTTTGAGATACAAAGAGGAAATTATAAAACAATTCGGGGGGGGGGGGGCCAATTTG
>NW_021680747.1:17031-30484 GCF_001412515.2 Diachasma alloeum
AAGACAAAAATAGAATGATATTATCATTTCCAATTCCTTTTCGCTTTTGGAAACGCTTTCGGACGCGTGGGGATGAGAATGGGAAGTTTGTTTGTGGATAGGTCGACGGATGGATGATAGACCGAACAGCCAACGTGACAAAAAAAAAACGAAAACAAAAAAAAAATTCTCAGATTTAATTCCCGTTTTTGCTTCTGGAAATGATTTTGGACGCATGGGGATGAGAATGGAGAGTTTGAATTCGATGGGTGGATAAATAGATGTAAGGCCTGATAACTGATGTGAAAAAAGAAGAACGAAACCCAAAAAAAAATCATATCACAGAACTAATTTCCCTTTTCGCTTTCGGGAATGAGTTCGGACGCGTGGGGATGAGAATGAAAAGTTGAAAGAAGAACGAAAACGAAAAAAAATTTTTTTTCTCAGATTCAATTCCTATTTTCGATTTTGGAAATGATTTTGGACGAGTCGCGATGAGAATGGAGAATTTGTATATCGATGGGTCGACGGATGGACGACGGGCCGAACAACCGACGTGAAAAAAAAACGAAAACAGAAAAGAAAGAATTTTCTCAGTTTTAATTCCCCTTTTTGCGTTTGGAAATGACTTTGGGCGCGATGGGACGAAATGGGGAGTTTGTATATCGATGAGTCGACGGATGGATGACGGGCCGAACAACCGACGTGAAAAAAAAGAACGAAAACTGAAAAAACAGAATTTTCTCACATTTAATGTCCCTTTTCGATTTTGGAAATGATTTTGGACGAGTCGAGACGAAAATGCAGAGTTTTTATGTGGATGGGTCGACGGATGGATAATGGACCGAACAACCGACGTGAAAAAAAAACGAAAACCAAAAAAAAAATAATATTCTCACATTTAATTTCGCTTTTCGCTTTTGAAAATTATTCGGGGCACGTTGGGATGAGAGTGGGGAGTTTGTATCTTGATGGGTCAATGGACGGATGACAGGGCAAACAACCAACGTGAAAAAAATATAAAAACCAAAATAAAAATAATATTCTCAGAATTAATTTCCCTTTTCGCTTCTGGAAATGATTTGGGACGCGTGGGGTTGATAATGGAGAGTTTGTATGTCGATGGGTCAACGAATGGATGACAGGCCGAACAACCAACGTGAAAAAAAAGCACAAAAGCCCAAAAAAAAAACAATATTTTCAGATTCAATTCCCCTTGTCGCTTTTGCAAATGATTTTGGATGCGTTGCTGTGAAAGTGGGAAATTTGAATGTCGATGAGTGGATGGATGGATGACAGGCCGAACAACCGATGTGAAAAAAAGAACAAAAACCAAAAAATTGAATCCTCAGTTTTTTTTTCTTCTTCCATTCCCATAGAGCCGATTATGCTTTTTCTTGATCCCATCCCACCCCCCACCCCTTTACGGTGCCATGGGCCGACTTTTTCACCTCAACCACATCGCATTTTCCCCAGGAGTTGCACCCCATATGCAGGCTCTCCTGATGACCAAGGGAAACCATGGAAGACCTTGGACGACACGGACGTCCATTGACCGGGTACCATCGGAGAATGTTCCCTAAAATATTCAATCTCGATGATTCCCGTTGTCGAGACTTCCGTTCGACGATTTCCGAATGATTATAAATCTCAATTGCCCGAGAGATTTAACCACTTCGGCCACCGTCGTCGGTAAAATCCTCAGTTTTAATTCCCCTTTTCGCTTTTGGAAACGATTTTGGACGCGTTGGGATGTGAATGGGGAGTTGTGTGTCCACGAGCCAACGATGGATGGCTGACGGGCCGAACAACTGACGTGAAAAAAAGAGCAAAAACCGAAGAAAAATAATGTTCTCAGATTTAGCATAATATCAAATTCTAAAGAGAGCCGTTCGTTGTGATGCTTTTCCGTGTGGTAAGTGCTCAAAGTGCCCTTCGCCAGCAGCCACGCAGGCATACACTCTTCTGAGAACTTCCACCTTCACAAGCTGGAGCATTTTGTCATTGACATTTGGCATAGCTGCATGCAGTCGTGCAACCAAGTCTTCCAAGGTCTCCGGCTTCGTCTCATAGACTCGTCCCTTCAGATAGTCCCAAAGGAAAAAGTCTAGTGGCCCCAACGGAAAAAGTCTAGTCAAACCAGGAAATGTAAGAATAGAAATAGGAATTATTTTTCAGTACAATTCATTTATCTCCAGTAGTCTTGCCGTGCAGGCCAGTGGAGTGAGTAATAGTGACCGAACCAACTTGCAGGAAACTGCGAGCATTCAGGTAGCAAGTAACGCACCTAGCACAATGACCTGGTGGTCCATCCCATTGGAACTACTGAGGTCTCGCCACGAGTGGTATGTCGTCCAGTATCTCCGGAAGGGTTTGCGTGATGAATGAATGGTACTGTTGACCTTGAGAAGAACGAAAATCAAGTTATGAATATTTTGCTTATTGTACGTCGTATGTGTGTGAATGGACATTTAATAAATGTGTGATACTTAAATCCACATAATCTGGAAGCTAGGAAATATGCACGTTATCCCCTACTATCCCTCCCCACACGTTCATTTTCCAGTGAGTCTGAAAACCTTTTTTCCTCACCGAGTAAGGATTTTCCTCGGCATATCCATGCAAATTATGCTGATTGAAACACCTTCTCGTGGGAATAGACATTCGTCTGTCCACATGATTAGGTCCAAGAAATTTTCATGCTCGTTCTACAGAGCCAGAAACTCTTGACATTAGTGCAAACGCTTCTCTGCATCTCCTGACTGGATTTTCTCGGACCTTGTGGACTGGTACGGGTAGAGATGATTAGCTAAAAGGATACGATTGACCATGGAATTGGGGCAGCCGGTTGCTCTCTCGAGTTTTCGACAGCTCGTCATCCGCTCTTCCTCCATACAAGCCAAGACTTCCTTCTCAACGTCAAGCTGACGATGAGATCTCCCTCCGTGATCTTGAGGCATCACGTGGTTCTCTCGCATCTAATGATCCACTACTAGGAAGACAGGCGGATACGGATGTCGTGATCGATTGGGAAATATCTCACCATAACTCCGCCCTGCGTTTACTGTATTACACCTGCATTTACCATAAATAAGATGTACATCGACGTATTGGTCACTGTGCACGTCTCCATTTTAACATTCACGTCTAATTCCGGTGAAGAATCAAACACGACGGACTCCTGTGACTCAACACAACTCCTACCTCTTATTTCACTTAGTTTATTTATTTATTCCATTCCGATCGTTTTTTTCCTACAGACAAAATGCCCTACTGTCAATTGAAATATCTCGAAAACGAGCGAGGAATTATCGATACATACAGTGCGGATATTATGTAGAATCAAGTAAGGAGTAGAATGAGACGTGCTCATATCTCTACAGCTAATTATCATCGAGATATTAACGTTTATTTAACCCGCGGTTTCGAACGGTGCGTCCCCACTCCCTATGAATCACGTTTATTCTTCTGAGTTGGGGAAGAGCCTCACTGCACTGAGAATATTCGAGACCCTTCAAGGCCGCGGCCTTGGACAACATCGACGGGGCAGAGTCTCGCGTGGTGGCACAAGAAAGAACGTGATTCGTAGGGAGTGGGGACGCACCGTTCGAAACAACGGGGCAAATAAATGTTAATATCTCGATGATAATTAGCTGCAGAGATATGAGTCAGGTCTCATTCTACTCCTTACTAAATCCCCCACAATATTGGCACTGTATGTTTCGATAACTTCTCACTAGTTTTCGAGCAATTTCAATTGACAGTAGGGCATTTTGTCTGTGGGAAAAAAACGATGGGGATAAAATAAATAAATGAATTAAATAAGAGGTGGGAATTGTGTTGTCACAGGAGTCAGTTGTGTTTGATTCTTCATCGGAGTTAGACGTGAATGTCAAAATGGAGCTATACACAGTGCACGAATACGTCGATATGCATCTCATTTATGGCGAATGCAGATGTAATTCAGCAGAGGCAGCGCGGTTGTATCAAGAAAGATTCCCCAATCGACCAAAATATCCGTATCCACCTGTCTTCCTAGCAGTGGATCGTCGGATGCGAGAGAACTACGTGATGCCTCAACATCACGGAGGGAGACCTCAACGTCAGCTTCACGTCGAGGAGAAAGTCTTGGCGGGCGTGGAAGCAGATCCAGCGACGAGCTTTTCGCAAACTCGAGATAGCAACCGGCTGCCCGAAGTCTACGGTCAATGGCATACTTTTATCCAATTCTCTTTACCCATTCCACTCCGCAAGAGCCCAGAAACTCCACTTAGGAGATGCAGAGAAGCGTCTGCAGTACTGTCAAGAGTTTCTGGCTCTATATTACGAGGATGAAAATTTTTTGGACCGAATCATGTGGACAGACGAATGTCTGTTTACACGAGAAGGTATTTTCAATCAGCATAATTCGCACGCTTATGCTGAGGAAAATCCTTGCTTAGTGAAGGAAAAAAGTTTTCACTCACTGGAAAGTGAACGTGTGGGGAGGGATAGCGGGAGATCACGTGGAAATTTCCCAGCTTCCAGATTATGTGAATGTTAGTATCACGCATTGATTACATACCCATTCAGACACATACGACATACAACAAGCAAAATGTTCATATCTTCATTTTTGTCTTTTTCAGGGTCAACAGAACTATGCATTCCTCACGCAGACGCTTCCGGAGATACTGGACGACATACCACTAGGGGCTAGACCTCTGTGGATCCAACAGGATGGAGTACCAAGTCACTCTGCTAAAATCGTTACCACCTACTTGAATGCTGTTTCCTGCACGTTGGTTCAGTCGCTATGGCCCACTCCATCGGCCCGCACGGTAAGGCTACTCGAGATAAATGAATTGTGCTGGAAAATAATTTTCATTTCTATTTCTAGATCGCCTGATCTGACGTCACTAGATTTTTTCCTTTGGGGCTATCTGAAGGGACAAGTCTATCAGACGGAGCCGGAGACCCTGGAAGACTTGGTTGCACGACTACATGCAGCCATGACCAATGTCAATACTGGAATGCTCCAACGTGTAAAGGTGGAAGTCCTCAGGAGGGTCCATGCCTGTGTGGCTGCTGGCGAAGGCCACTTTCAGCATTTACTAGACTGGAGATCGTCACAACAAACGGCCCTTTTCAGGGCCATCAAAAATTTAACGTGGTAATTGAAATATTCGTTCTATTTTACGTTTGTTGTCTGTTGCTGGGCCCATCGCAGATCTATCCATTCAGCGACGTACAAGCTGTACTTTCTCATCTTCACGCGTCCAAAATCATTTCCAGGAGCGAAAACGGAAATTGAATCCGAGAAAATCATTTTTTTTTGTTTTTTCCATTTTTTTTCACGTCAATTCGGCCCGTCACCCATCCGTCGACCCATCGATATACACACTCCCCATTCTCATCTCCACGCGTCCAAAATCATTTCCAGGAGCGAAAACGGTAATGGAATCCGAGAAAATGATTTTTTTTTGTTTTTATTTTTTTTCACATCAGTTGCTCGGCCCGTCATCCATCTGGCGACCCATCGATATACAAACTCTTCATTCTCATCCCAACGCGCCCAAAATCATTTAGCAAAGGGAAAATGGAAATTGAATCCAAGAATATTATTTCTCTTTTGGTTTTTGGTTTTTTTTTTCACGTTGCTTGTTCGGCCCGTTATCCATCCGTTGACTCATCGATATACAAATTCCCCATTCTCATCCCAATGCGCCCAAAATCCTTTCCAAAAACAAAAAGGGGAATTAAATCTGAGAACATTTTTTTTTTCGGTTTTTGTTCTTTTTTTTACTTCGGTTGTTCGGCCTCTCATCCATCCATCGACCCATCTACAAGAAAAACTCCCATTCTCATCGCGACTCGTCCAAAATCATTTCCAAAATCGAAAACAGGAATTGAATCTGAGAAAAAAAAATTTTTTTCGTTTTTGTTCTTCTTTTAACTTTTCATTCTCATCCCCACGCGTCTGAACTCATTCCCGAAAGCGAAAAGGGAAATTAGTTCTGATGATATGATTTTTTTTGGTTTTCATTCTTCTTTTTTCACATCAGTTATCAGGCCTGACATGCATTCGTCCACCCATCTACATTAAAACTCTCCATTCTCATCCCCACGCGTCCAAAATCATTTCCAGAAGTAAAAACGGGAATTAAATCTGAGAATATTTTTTTTTGTTCTTGTTTTTTTTTGTCACGTTGGCTGTTCGGTCTATCATCCGTCTGTCGACCTATCCACAAACAAACTTCCCATTCTCATCTCCACACATCCGAAATCTTTTCCAAAAGCGAAAAGGAATTGGAAATGATAATATTGTTGAGTTTCAAGGAATTATGTACACGGACAGGTAATTAATAAATAAAAGGGGCGGACAGTTTATTATATACGAAGACAGAATACAGACGTTGATCTCTTCATGAATCCAGAGTATAGAATGACGATCGATCCAGGTGACAGTCACACCTCGTCAGACTTCAGGGACATCCTTCAGATGGTGCACAATTTATGTATTCGAAGGGGGATACGCAATACTACTCCGCTCCGACGAAAAAGGTTGCCGCCCCGGCAACCAGACCAGGAACTATTTGAGATATTCCAACTTGAGAATGGAACAGTTGCAAAACTTCATGCGGAAATGAAATTTTGGAATATCCCACATAGGGAGGGTCCTAGTTTGCTTCCCAACTAAAACCTCCCAAAAATCAACATTGAAAAGCAATCCCGTATCATACTTGCACACTTGTTTGGCATTAACAATTCTGAATTAAAGGATGATACAGTGATACAATTCCTTTTGATGTGATATGAACAGAGAAAGAAGATAGCAGTGGAATTACTGTGTTATTTCATTCATTCGCAAAGTGTTAAGAGAAATAATTCAATTCACACATACACAAATCAGGAAATCAGGTCTTGATCTGAAAAAGGAATTGAAAAGTTTTCAAATTAGAAATGTCACATTGCCTGCGTCATACAACAAATTATGCGCACAAGCGAACTCTTAGGAAAAGCAAAGCTACCACTTTTCTGGCGATTATTCCACATACGAGTGAAAGCATCTACCAGAGAAAAAAATTGAAAAACAATCAATTGTCCATCAAACTATTGATTAAACATCATAGCCTTTCCACTCAAGATAAGCCAGTTCACTCCTGGCAGTCTGTTTACTCCAGACTAATCCGTTCACTCCGGATTTATCAATAACAAAACCTGTTCACTCCAGGTAAGCCAGTTCACTCCTGGCGGTCTATTCACTCTAGACCAATCCGTTCACTCCGGATTTATCAATAACAAAACCTGTTTACTTCAGGTAAGCCAGTTCATTCCTGGCGGTCTATTCACTCTAGACCAATCCGTTCACTCCGGATTTATCAATAACAAAACCTGTTTACTTCAGGTAAGCCAGTTCATTCCTGGCGGTCTATTCACTCTAGACCAATCCGTTCACTCCGGATTTATCAATAACAAAACCTGTTTACTTCAGGTAAGCCAGTTCATTCCTGGCGGTCTATTCACTCTAGACCAATCCGTTCACTCCGGATTTATCAATAACAAAACCTGTTTACTTCAGGTAAGCCAGTTCATTCCTGGCGGTCTATTCACTCTAGACCAATCCGTTCACTCCGGATTTATCAATAACAAAACCTGTTTACTTCAGGTAAGCCAGTTCATTCCTGGCGGTCTATTCACTCTAGACCAATCCGTTCACTCCGGATTTATCAATAACAAAACCTGTTTACTTCAGGTAAGCCAGTTCATTCCTGGCGGTCTATTCACTCTAGACCAATCCGTTCACTCCGGATTTATCAATAACAAAACGTGTTCACTCCAGGTAAGCCAGTTTACTCCTGGCGGTCTATTCACTCTAGACCAATTAATAGTTTGTTTATTTGATAGAAGACTCTATTATGAAAATCAAACAAACCAGAAAAGTGGTGAAAATATCGCAATTTGAACAATTTATCATGCAAGCTTGGAGTCACTCGTTTTCAATCATCCGTCTCGAATGGCCAAAGGCGATTCACGTGAACAACTTTTAATTTCCCGTGGGGAAATTTCTGGATACGATAGACAACCAAAGATCGGCACAAATATTATTTTCACCAATATTTGTCTCGCAAATACACATTTGTTACTCAATCACTAATAACATGTGAATATTTTTCATTTTATCATGAATTTGTATTGACATATTCACATTTTTCAATACTATGTCAATGAATAATAATATAAAAAAAGGAAATTATTTGTGATCTAATCGGTAATTACATTTGGATATTTGAGAATAGTCATTCAATCAATAATGAAAATCGAAATTTTTTCATTATTCTATCATTGAAAAATATTGATTGAAAATTTTTCCATTTTAATGGTACTCAGTAATTGGACCTGGATATTTTCAAATAGTCATTTAATCAGTAATGAAATCGAAAATGGTCCTCAATACTAATCTCATGCATAATGAAATTGAAGATATTGTTCAATGCCAATCTAATCGATAAAGGAATCGAAAATAGTTTTCATTGCTCAAATAATGAAAAATGAGATCGAAAATATTCTTCATTGCTCAAATAATGAATAATGAGATCGGAGATATTTTTCAATACTCATGTAATTGATAATGACATCTAAAATATTTTCCAATATCGATCAAATCAGTAATGAAAATTGTAAAATTTCTAAATACTTATATAATCAATAATGCAATCGAAAAAATTTCCGCATACTCATCCATTCAAGAATAAAAACTGAAATATTCTTATTCTGGGATTAATGGATAATATCCACTACCGAATTTTCATCACCGTGACGAGCGACAGAAGTTGAAATATCATCCCCTTATGATGATATTCCAAATTGAATACTGTTTATACCTTAATCCATTGCTTCGCGTAATGATTTTCTGCTTTTCACCGCGTTTTGTAGTGGTGTGCGCGTGCCAGCGAGCTTGTCATGACGCGCCAATGCTCAGCCGCCCCCCCCCCTCTCACTCCTCTTACACCTAGATGTTTCGAGGCTTACACGAAGCAATGGGTTAATTCATAATTGACTTTCATGGGTTATTCACTAGTGAAATATCTGTGTATCAACATCAAAACAAAAACATGGAACCCCGACAAAATTTGTGATGTATATCTACTTGAATCCTTGCATTGAACTCTGAATCTACATAAATCAACACAGTGAATTCTTGGTAAAATGGAAACTGTATTCATTTTAATTAATTTTTCGGTTATGAAAAAGATGTTTCTCTTCTTCTAAAAAATGATCGGATGAAAAAAATTTTCATACCCACTCATTAAGTTATTGAACGTTTCATTAATAAATGTGAGTCATCACTAGTGAGTGATATCTTTTTCTCGTATTTTTTTCGTATTTTTAATTGTTTAGTTATCGAAAATTACTTAAAATTGCAATAAAAGGTGGAAATTCTATGACGTGCCTCCTTCTCCCACCGTGATTGCAAATTTTTTTCTTAGCTCCGTCAAAGTGACGCTTCTTACTGGAAATATTAAAAAATAAACGCCAGTGCGGCTTCGTTCCGTCCAAAAACAGATTCCTTCGGTATTCTTTTGGTCTCTTCGAAATGAGTTTAGAAATTAACAAAATGAAAATTAATCGACAGGTCATATTTTGACTTTCTTGGGGAATGTGAATATTTCCGGTGGAGACGATGATTCTCTGACCATATCCTTCAGATACAATCTGTTTAGTTTTCTTATTTTAGTAAAATCATTTTCCAGAGAAATTGAGCCGAGTAAAATTATATTTTCGTCACTCCGGCCCGATAAGTGGCGCTTACTGGGGCTCTGTTGGGAGGGGGTAAATGGAGTTTAACACTACACTTCTATAATCGGTGCTCCAAGGAGGGTAACTGTGGGACCAGGCATGGGAAGTCTCGCCTATCTTAGGGGCGATAAGCGGAAGTCACAATGAGCCCTGACATTCCCTCTACTTGGGATGCCCTCTGCGTTCGGGAAAATGTATAGTCGAGTAAGATTTACAGCGCCTCTAGCGGTCTTCTCTGTAATCTAACCCACTGGTAATGGAAGTGACAGGTACAGTAGGACTGGCGAGATTGTTCCACTGAAATTGACTGGAATGAGTGGTGGGGGAATGGGAGCTCAGTGCATAACCTACAATTTTCAGTGGAACAATCTCGCCAGTCCTACTGTAGCCATATTTTTGTTCACATCGTTGAGTATCGGATGAGTACCCAGGATGGAATTGTGGTGAAATTCGTGGAAGAAAAATGAGAAAATAAAGAATTTCATTGTCCTAGATAGTGCCAGGACGCATTGTCTCCCGATGTGTTTGGTGATACGGACATTGAGAGCTCAACATCCAGCATGTCAGTGAATGCCAGCTCTCTCAATGACTCTGAAGTCCCCGAACCTAACATTCCCCAAGACGTTTTGGATCATACCTCAAAGGCTGAATCAGTGTCAATTTTTTCTTTTTTTTTTAATACTTTTTTTTCTTCACTTTTCGACAAGTGATGTCCATTTTTTATAGACTTTTTTTCTATTGCTTATCTGTTTTTCTTCAGTGGGGGGGGGCACCCCCCCAACCACCCCCCTGTAGCGTCTCGCTACACACACACCAGCGCGTAACACACGCACGGATACGACAACGCTGAGAGACGACTGGACATCGGTGACATCATCGCACTCTGTCACGCGCCCAGTATAAAATACCTCTCGCTCGCACCTATTGTCATGCGTATACAAATTCCCGTCTTACGCGATCTATTATAGTCAGTAGAGTAGAGTCTAACACTGACCTCTTATCAGATCACTTTGATTATTCTTTCTCTTTTGTATATATTCTAAACGTCTTGATTAAACTGTAATTTATATTCTAAATTACATTTGTTAGTGAATTGTTACATCTCTCAACAACCTCAATTCCTACATTGGTGACCCCGACGTGATCTAATTAGGGAAATTCGACATTTTAAACGACAACAGTGAAAACCCTCGCGTCTCGCGCGCGTGCAGTGTAACTGAAAAATTCATTCTCTCGTCCACGCGTTCTCATCCGTTTTTCCGGACAACAAGCGCGACTCAGTTTTTCAAGTGCTACAGTGAATCTCGCGAGTGCATTCTAGTTAAGTGGCGCGCTTCTGAAAATAATTAATTTCGTTGTGTGACCCACGCTTCGGTTTTTAAACGACGGCGTCTCGAGATTTCTGCAACATTCCAACCGTCCGAACGTCAAGACCTTGGTTTCCCATTGTTCTCGCGGAACCAAAACAAACCGAATAAAAGTGATATCCGAATGAATATTTGTGACCTCGCGCCGACACATTGCCGAACACCCATAGACGTTATGTTGTGTTGGTGACAAATAGAGACTACAACAGCCTTTATTTTTCTCACAAATTTATTCCTTAAGTTTAATCGCGCTGTGAAGTAAAATTCATCGATTTTATTTCTCTCTGAAATAAGATAAAATAAAATCGACATGGTAACAACAGCAGCTGACATCCAGACAACTCCCACTCTAACGACAGCAACGGCTACAATGAGGCCCAAGCTCATCGCAAGGCCGTTCGACGCGGACAAACCCGCGCTATGGTTCGCGCAGCTGGAGACACAGTTCGCTTACCTGGGATACGTCACCTAGTCAGATAAGTACAACAAAACGGTACCGCTGATCGACACTGCTTACGCGGCAGAAGTCGAACATTTAATTGTCTTCAGACCTGTAACAAATCCATATCAAACATTTAAAAACGAACTAATCAGATGTTTCACAAAATCCAGGACTGCGAACATCATCCAATTGCTCGACAGGGAGAGCATTGGGGATCGAACTCCGTCGAAGCATCTGNAGCGCGACTCAGTTTTTCAAGTGCTACAGTGAATCTCGCGAGTGCATTCTAGTTAAGTGGCGCGCTTCTGAAAATAATTAATTTCGTTGTGTGACCCACGCTTCGGTTTTTAAACGACGGCGTCTCGAGATTTCTGCAACATTCCAACCGTCCGAACGTCAAGACCTTGGTTTCCCATTGTTCTCGCGGAACCAAAACAAACCGAATAAAAGTGATATCCGAATGAATATTTGTGACCTCGCGCCGACACATTGCCGAACACCCATAGACGTTATGTTGTGTTGGTGACAAATAGAGACTACAACAGCCTTTATTTTTCTCACAAATTTATTCCTTAAGTTTAATCGCGCTGTGAAGTAAAATTCATCGATTTTATTTCTCTCTGAAATAAGATAAAATAAAATCGACATGGTAACAACAGCAGCTGACATCCAGACAACTCCCACTCTAACGACAGCAACGGCTACAATGAGGCCCAAGCTCATCGCAAGGCCGTTCGACGCGGACAAACCCGCGCTATGGTTCGCGCAGCTGGAGACACAGTTCGCTTACCTGGGATACGTCACCTAGTCAGATAAGTACAACAAAACGGTACCGCTGATCGACACTGCTTACGCGGCAGAAGTCGAACATTTAATTGTCTTCAGACCTGTAACAAATCCATATCAAACATTTAAAAACGAACTAATCAGATGTTTCACAAAATCCAGGACTGCGAACATCATCCAATTGCTCGACAGGGAGAGCATTGGGGATCGAACTCCGTCGAAGCATCTGAGACATTTAACAAGTCTTGTTCCAGGCATTGACGACGCGGTCGTGAAAACGCGTTGGTTGTCTCATCTCCCCGAGCAGACGCGAGCTACACTCGCCACCCAGGAGAACGCNTTTCACAGAAACACGCGGCTTACGACAGGGAATTGCAAGCAATCTACGAGGCAGTACTGCACTTCAGGNAGCAACGGCTACAATGAGGCCCAAGCTCATCGCAAGGCCGTTCGACGCGGACAAACCCGCGCTATGGTTCGCGCAGCTGGAGACACAGTTCGCTTACCTGGGATACGTCACCTAGTCAGATAAGTACAACAAAACGGTACCGCTGATCGACACTGCTTACGCGGCAGAAGTCGAACATTTAATTGTCTTCAGACCTGTAACAAATCCATATCAAACATTTAAAAACGAACTAATCAGATGTTTCACAAAATCCAGGACTGCGAACATCATCCAATTGCTCGACAGGGAGAGCATTGGGGATCGAACTCCGTCGAAGCACCTGAGACATTTAACAAGTCTTGTTCCAGGCATTGACGACGCGGTCCTGAAAACGCGTTGGTTGTCTCATCTCCCCGAGCAGACGCGAGCTACACTCGCCACCCAGGAGAACGCTTCCACTGATGATCTCGCGAAGCTAGTAGACAGGGTGCACGAGGTATTCAACCCGAACAGCGTCGCAGCTATCACCAGCTCGCCAGCCAACGCAGTCAACACGGCGCTGCTCGAGCGAATTGAGCAGCTGATGGCGGCCGTTGCCGCCATGCAAACGCGCGACCCACGGTCTCGTTCACGAACACGTCGAGACGGCTCACAGGGTCAGCGCAGCCACTCGCGCCGACGCTCCAGCTCGAGGAAAGTATCAAAGAATTT
>NW_021680747.1:30649-60152 GCF_001412515.2 Diachasma alloeum
GACATGTGATAATTTTCACCGATCACAAACCGCTGACTCACGCGTTCCAACAGAAACCGGAACGAGCTTCACCCTGGCAATATAGGAGACTGGACTACATTGCCCAGTTTTCCACGGACATCAGATACGTCGCGAGCCCAGACAACGTCGTGGCAGACGCCCTATCACGAGTAGAGGAAATCACGACTGCCGTCACACCTCAGCAGCTGGTGGATGCCCAACGCGACGATCAAGAACTCCGACAATTACTCCAGCGACCGGACGTGAACCTGCGACTGGACCGCTTACAACTCCCAGGAATGGACGAACCACTGTACTGTGATGTATCATCAGGTACAGTTCGCCCATACGTTCCTGCTCCGCTGAGACAACAGGTCTGCAGCTCGCTGCACTCAATGGCTCATACTGGACCCAAAGGGACGCGAAAACGCGTGACACAACGCTACGTGTGGCCTGGCATAAACAAAGACTGTGCCCAATNCCACAATCTCGCCGCCTATTTATCACCGACAGGACGACTGGGACCCAATACCTAGTGGACACAGGCTCAGACGTCTCTGTCATGCCTTGCAGGTGGCCACCAAGCAAAAGGGAGACCAGTGGCTATAAACTCTTCGCGGCCAATGGCACCCTCATCGACACGTACTGCTACGTGTCCATCTCGCCAGATCTCGGTCTCCGCAGAGACTTCACATGGCGATTCATCGAAGCAGACGTCAGTAAACCCATCATCGGTGCTGACTTCCTGCATCACTTCAGTCTGCTACTGGACTTGAGAAGCNAACACAGCTGGTGCTTGACCATCGTCGACAGATTTACGCGATACCCGGAAGCAGTTCCACTGATCGACTCGAGGATGCCAACAGTAGTCAACGCGATTCTTTATCACTGGATCGCACGCTTCGGCATCCCCNTGCCTTGCAGGTGGCCACCAAGCAAAAGGGAGACCAGTGGCTATAAACTCTTCGCGGCCAATGGCACCCTCATCGACACGTACTGCTACGTGTCCATCTCGCCAGATCTCGGTCTCCGCAGAGACTTCACATGGCGATTCATCGAAGCAGACGTCAGTAAACCCATCATCGGTGCTGACTTCCTGCATCACTTCAGTCTGCTACTGGACTTGAGAAGCGGAGCAATCATCGACAGCGCGACAGGCCTCCAATCGAATGGCCAGTCCGCGCGATTCCGCGCGACGTCTGTCAAGCTCCTCGAGATCAACGAGGATTCACCGTACGCGTCGATCCTCAAAGAGTTCCCAGCAATAAGAAAACCGGGAGGATTGCTTAGAAAAGCGGAGCACTCCACCGTTCATCACATAAGGACAACACCAGGACCACCAATCTCTTGCAGAGCTCGCCGCCTAGCGCCGGATAAACTCAAAACCGCTGAAGCGGAGTTCTCCAGCATGCTGCCGCTCGGAACCGCGAGGAGATCTGAAAGTCCCTGGGCATCCGCGCTCCACNGAAAACCGGGAGGATTGCTTAGAAAAGCGGAGCACTCCACCGTTCATCACATAAGGACAACACCAGGACCACCAATCTCTTGCAGAGCTCGCCGCNACGCTTCGGCATCCCCCTGAGAATTAAATCTGACCAGGGCGGTCAATTCTTCTCAGACACCTTCAAGGTGCTTACGCAAATTCTGGGCACCGAGAGGTTGATGACGACGCCATTTCATCCTCAATCAAACGCCATGATTGAGAGAATACATCGCCAACTGAAAGCAGCACTGCGATGTCATGGCGAAGCTTGGTCCGACGCACTTCCCCTGGTACTTCTAGGGTTGAGATCCGCGTGGAAAGAGGACCTTCAAANAGCAACAACGGATGGAGGCAATGTGGTGATTACCGCGCACTCAACGACAGGACAATACCAGATAAGTATCCTGTTCGTTATCTAGAAGATTTTGCTGCCAACCTTCATGGCAAAACAATCTTTTCCACCATAGATTTGGTTNATCAGTCGTCATGACAAATACTTCGTCATTTGGTACAAGTCCGGAGGATTGGGTAACTACAAGAATACACCGATCTCCATCGACCGACTTAAACCAGCGTACGTACTGGCGGAGGACATGGACCAGGTCCAAGGACAGCCTCCACCGCCAGACGTACCAGAAGAGCCTCAACAACAACAGAATCAGCCGCAGCCGAGCACGAGTACGGTGAACAGGACTCAGAGGCCGAGGAGACACGTAAACTTCACGAACAGACCGACAATCCACGTCTATACTGTCTAAATTTCCTCATCAAAAAATTTTTTTTCACCTGCTCATTACATTTCACCTGTTCCGAGATTAATTATTTTCTGTTGCTGTGCTGAAAAACAACCTTTTTNCAACCAAATTCCAGTGGCGCGCGAAGACATCCAGAAAACGGCAATAATCACGCCATTTGGACTCTTCGAATTCCCATACATGACATTTGGCCTCAGAAACGCAGCTCAGACATTCCAACATCTGATCGAAGAGGACACACGCAATCTACCATTTTTGTTCCCGTACATAGACGACATCTTGGTAGCATCGGAAAACGCGGAGCAACATCGCGAGCACCGGNATTTTCTGTTGCTGTGCTGAAAAACTACCTTTTTTTCACTTACGCAGGGGAGTCATGTAGCGTCTCGCTACACACACACCAACGCGTAACACACGCACGGATACGACAACGCTGAGAGATGACTGGACATCGGTGACATCATCGCGCTCTGTCACGCGCCCAGTATAAAATACCTCTCGCTCGCACCTATTGTCATGCGTATCCAAATTCCCGTCTTACGCNAGACATTCGTCTGATCGACGAGGTCACATGTGATCTACCATTTTTGTTCCCGTACATAGACGACATCTTGGTAGCATCGGAAAATGCGGAGCAACATCGCGAACACCTGAGGATCCTCTTCCAACGACTCCAGGACTACGGGCTGATAATCAACGTCGCCAAATCAATCCTCGGACAGCCAGAGGTACTTTTCCTCGGACATGTGATCAACGCTCAAGGAATTAAACCCTCCAAGAATCGAGTCAACGCGATCCTGGAGTTCACAAGGCCAACAACGGTCAAATCGCTACGCAGATACCTCGGAACTCTAAATTTCTACCGGAAGTNGATGAATATTAGAAATTGCTCATTTAATCTATAAAGAATGAGACTATGGCATTTTTATCAATTCAGCTCATAGAACTTTATTTCCAGATAATACAAAGATTCCCCAATGTCAGCTAGTTAGTTTGGGGGGTTTTTAATTAATTAATGAAATATCTGATTCACTCTTCTCTTGATGTCGACGTACGCCAGAAACACATCCAAATGCTCACGATGCTGCTTTTGAAAACACATAGTGTGAATTTATCGGATTGAGTTACATAGGGAAAAGCGNTGCGACTCAGGGGACGAACGTCAAGGGAAAACAACCAGTTGCCTGGTCTCCAGCCCTTGAAGAAGCATTCACGCGCAGCATGCAAGCGCTAGCAGAAGCCACTCTGTTGTCTCATCCAAATATCGAGGCAGNAAGATTTACATATCATTTACTAAATCCATCATAGAAACGTATCATAAAAATTTTTATCCGTGAGGAAACTGCGTGACGAATTTCAAGTTAATATGGCCATTTTTCCGAAAATTGAAAGATCAGAAAAGATTTTGCGCGAAAACTCGCAAAATGGGAATATCTCGGAAACTTTGTATGAACGGGTACGCGTATTCTCATCAATTGAGATAGAACACATCGAGACTAATATTTTTATGGCAGTCGTATCAACTTGAACATTCAAAAGTTGATATTCCGTTTGTTTCGGATGGAGCTATTGCCAAGTAACTAATTATTTAGAAGTTTTTGGGGTACTTTCTGTAGTAGTCCGAAAAAGTAGCCGACGGAAAAAATAGCCGATGGCTATTGAGGCGTGATGTGTATGGCGGCTATTTTTTCTTTCGGCTTTTTTTTTTGCGGTGGCTCATTCAATGCCGATAAATACATTCTATCCAGTCATTTCCTATCAAAATTATCGGAAATTATCGCATTCTTTTTTTCTTCCATAAAAAATTCAAGGAAGGAACCCTAAAAAAAACAAGAACAATAGCTGCGACGTGGTTTCTCACCATTAAGTGTCCTCTGAAGTTGGATAAGCAGTCCAATTGTCCTCGTATCATTATCGTGGTGTCTCGCTCATGTGCACAAAGTCGGCATTCAGCGACCACAAAACCGACCATCGACGATCTTTGAAAATTTGGAATGAACCATGTTCCATCCAAGTGAGCGCGCCTCGAGCACTCCATTCTCAAACCGTTAGCTCCATTCATATCACTATAGTGAAGAGTATCTTATTCAGAGTTTGAATTGGAAATATATTTTTTGAAGTAATTTTCGTAAACGAAGAAACTCTACAACTATGTGGGTGATGGTACTTACCCCGTCACACTGTTGGATATTCACGCTTGATACACGATGAGATATAGCACACCGCGGGATTGCGACTGTGGTAAATTCACGAGCGTCCCTAGTCACTAATATCCGATCACAATATTCACGTCCAAAGTGATCCACTCAAAATTCTTTCGTTGGGCACCGCATGGCTATACCTCGGCTCAATTTCCAAGAGAAACGTGTTTTTCACTGACGGGAGATTTGCATTCGCTTTAAGATCAACTTCATCTGAATTTTTCTTCTTTTGTTAGCCATTACAATGATAAGTAATCGGGATTCCACCGTCGGCAATGCCAATCGCTGTCATTAACTTTTTATTCTAGCATGGTTATTTTAATAAGACGAATGTTTTTCGTTACTATTTGACTTTTGTTTTTTTTTTCAATAGCAACGTACTGTAACTCCCATTTTATTGGAGCAGCTTAGGTCTCCAGATAAGCATTAATAAATCAATACGTTGAAACAAGCAGTAGGAACTTTCGGTCTTCATTATCCATTAATATTGATAATGAAAAAAGAATACCATGAATCATAATAAAGGTAATCAAATTGTTTAATTTTACATTATCCATTACTTCGATAATGAAAAATGAATTTCATTTAATTATTCATGGTTAAAATATTCAAGACTTTCAATGTTTTCATTATCCATTACTATTATAATGAAAAATAAGTTACCTTTCATTATTCATGACGAAAGTAATGGAAATTCTCAATTTTCCATTATCCATTACCATGATAATGAAAAATTGATTTCGTTTCATTTTGTTTCATGATGAGAGTAATTGGAATTCTTTATTTTTCATTACTCATTATTATAATAATGGAAAATTCATATTGTTCCATTACTAATGATGAAGGCAATCGAAATTTCAATTTTTCAATGTTCATTATTAGAATAATGAAAAATTAATTTGGTTCTGTCACGTCAAAAATGAACAAAATGACATGATCTAAAATTTATGATTAAGCTGTTCAAGACCGAATAGGTCACTTCAGCTGGTATTATTGAATAGAATTTACAAGGGAGGAAATTCGAATTGTAATTTGGATAATTCCCAAAAATAAACCCCACTGGATATAAGAATTAAAGGAAAATTCGAACACAAGTTTTAATTTAAAATGACTCCGGAGAGTCTATATTTTAAAAAAATAAAATGAAACACTGAAGATTTAGGTTCACAAGACTTACAGTTGCTTATCTCTGCTAATCCAATAAATGGTTCACAATTTTTCACTATTTAATATTAGCCGCGTTAATAATTTCCACTGAATTTAACACTAAATTACAGTTTTAATAATGAACACACAAAACAATCAAATGAAATCTTGAAAGATTTCCCAAATAAAAGAAAAATGGTTAGTTACGAAAAACTGAATAAGATGAAATTGTCACGAAGGACTTGAAAATAACCTAGTCTGGAAAAACTAGCTAAATGAGCTACGATGGGACTGAGGAACAAAACGACGCGCAAGTAGTTTTGTTCACTCAGCCTGAGGGTGTGTCCTCAGATGCACGGAGGGAAAATCTAGGGAACCAATAGTCGATGACCTTGGGCCCGAATTTCCCTTCCTTGCACTCCGCTCTCAATGTTTCAGGGTTAACTCCGACCCCTCTACATCGAGATGTCGAGAGTGTGGGCGGACTTTTCCAACCCTCGACTGCCAATGAGAATTGTTTCGGGAGGTCCCATTTTCTCCCTCCACAATCTCATTTATTTAAAAAGTACAAATTAAACAATTTAATTATTAACTAATAATTCTTATTTAATAATCTCAAACATATTTCAATATTCCCGAACATTATTTCGCATAATTAATATTATTTATTCTAAGTAATAATTCTTTATTACGCCGTTCTCGTTTATCTCAGAGAAATGAAAATTAATTATTTGGATCCGTAAATGGAAAATATTTTAAATAAAAAAAAAAGAAAATGAAAATAATTTTCCATAAAGAGAATTAAATGCAATTTTACGACTTGCAGCTGGCCTTCGGGGCCTTTTCAACTAAAAATCCCGGCGCGAGAGAAAGTTTTAATTTTAACGGTTTTTCCCGTTCGAATATTATTTAATTTATTAAAAAAAAAGAAAAAGTGAATTTAATATTTTCGACGGATGTCACAGTTCCATTATTCACTATGGAAATAATTGGATTTTTCTGTTCTACATTTTACATTGATATAATAATCAAAATTAATTTTGTACTATTATCGATTACACAAGTAATCTTTTTCCTTTTGAACGTCATTACCGAATAGTATCGCATTGAAAAATACATTCTGCTCCATTATCCATTACAAAAAAAATCATAATTTAATTTTTTTCATTACCCATTAATATGGTAATCAAATCCTAATAATGGAAATTATTCTCCTGCCGATCTCTATAGAAAACATCATTCAATTTTGATTTAATTACATACGTCTTCTCCCAGTCCCTTTGCAGCTTTGGACATTTCCCTTTGGTTCTTTTGGGGGCAAAGAACCAAACTTTTTGTCCAGGCTGAAAATGGATCATGTGAGACTTCAGGTCAAACCTGGATTTCATTTTTTGACTCTTCATGTTCCAACGGTCTCTGACTTGACGATGAATGTCAGTTAGTTTGTCCTGAAGTTGTCCGACGTAATTTGGAATGTCAATATCGCGCGAACTATCCATATTCGGAGGATTTCCGTAGAGTAAATCCAATGGGAGACGAAGTTCTCTACCAAACATCAATATGGCTGGAGAAAATTCGGTTATTTGATGTTTGGATGAGCGATAGGCTAGTAAAAATAGTGGGAGCCACCTGTCCCAATCTCGTTGATTATCATCAAAAAACTTCGCGAGATAATTCAGGATTGTTCTATTAAGACGCTCAACCATGCCATTTGATTGAGGTCGGAGTGGAGTCGTTCGAGTTTTATGAATACCCAAGAGGCACATCAAATCATTGCAAATAACAGATTCGAAATTTCGACCCCCATTTGAATGGATTTCAAGTGGTATTCCGAAACGAGAGACTACATGAACCATTAGGGCTTCAACAATTGTAGCGGCTTGGTGGTCCGGAATGGCAATAGCCTCGGGCCAACGTGAGAAATAATCGGTAACGACTAATATATACCGATTATTGGAGGTAGATTTCGGTAGTGGTCCGAGAATGTCAATGGCGAGTCTTTCAAAGGGGAACCCAACGTTGTAGATTTGTAATTTCCCTTTTACGCGACTTACGGGACCATCTCTACTGAAACACACTGGACATTTCTTACACCAGTTCTCGACGTCTTGTTTACATGTTGACCAAAAGAATTTACCGCGAATTCGACTCAACATTTTGTTGATTTTGAAGTGACCACTAGACGGTGAATTATGACTTTCGGCAAGAATTTCTGGAATAGTTGACTTGGAAACGATCATTTGATAGATGATTTCTGATTTATCAGTTGATTCCCAGTGTCGATTGAGAGTACCATTAATGAGTTCCAGAGAGTCCCAATATAATAAATAAATTTTGATGTTAGGGTCCAAGTGAGCGACCTCTTGCCATTCAGGACGCTGATTCTGTTTTTTGTACTGAATAAGAGTGTGTAGGGTGAGGTCCTCAGTTTGTAATTTATGCCAATCGAACTTGTCATCGGCAACACAGACCGTTCGATAAACGTGTGTCTTTACTTCTTCGTTTAGAGAATCGAGTTTAATGCATTTCCTACACGAGCAAGGGCGTCGAGATAAACCATCGGCATTGCCGTGTAAATGGCCAGGCCTGTGAACAATGTCAAAATCGAATCTGAAGAGTGATTCAAGCCATCGAGCGACTAATTCCTCGGGATTTTTGAAAGACAAAAGCCATTTTATAGCTGCATGATCGGTTCGAATTAAAAATTTACGTTCTAGAAAATAATGGCTGAAATTCTCGACCGACGTGACAACTGCTAGGAGTTCTCTACGTGTTACACAGTAGTTCCTTTCAGATCTACTTAGGCAACAACTGAAGTACGCAATGACCCTTTCCTCGCCATCCTGAATTTGCGAAAGAGTGGCTCCAATAGCGAACTGCGAAGCATCAGAGTCTAGAATGAAGTCACCATCCGCTATCGGCACTGATAAGATGGGGGGAGAAGTCAAAACGGGCTTCAGCTGATCAAAACTGGTTTGAGCTTCAGGGGACCATTCGAAATGTACTTTATCTTCGGTCAGAAAGTGTAAAGGTTTGGCGATACTTGCGAAACCCCTTACATATTTTCTGTAATAATTACATGTACCGAGAAAACTCCGGATATCTGTTTTCAACATGGTATAGGCCAGTCAAGGATTGCTGAAATTTTCTCTGGTGAACACTTGATTCCTTCTCTTGAAATCAAGTGTCTCAAGTACAAAACTTCATGTTTGAAGAAAACACATTTCTGTGTATTGGCTTTGAGATTGACTGCAGCTAATCTTGAAAATACGAGGTTCAAATTTTTCAGATGATCATCGAAATCTTTCCCGAAGACAATGATGTCATCCAAAAAGACGCGGCAGATTTTACCGATTACTCCTCTGAGGACATCACCCATGACTCGAATGAAAGTGGCTGAGGCATTACACAAGCCAAAGGGAAGGATTTTAAATTGCCAGAGTTCGTCATTAATGGCAAATGCAGTTTTTTCTCTGTCTTTGTGGTCTAGTTCAATTTGCCAGTATCCGCTTTTCAAATCAATTGTAGAAAACCAATTAGATCCTGAGCTGGCGTCGAAAATTTCATCGTCGCGAGGGAGAGGCATAGAATCTTTTTTTGTTACGTTATTTAACTGACGATAATCGACACAAAAGCGAATGGAGTCGTCTTCTTTCTTGCCTATTACGACTGGTGAAGCCCAAGGGCTGTGGCTAGGTTCAATAATTTTTTGTGTTTTCATTTCTTCTAGTAAATCATGAACCTTATCACGGTAGTGGAAAGGTACTCTTCGTGGTTTTTGTTTTATTGGGTGGGAATTTTATAGAATTAGAATTAGTGCCTCGATACCGGCCTAAGTTCTGGGAATTCATCGCGAAAGATGTTTGGAATTTCACGAAGAATTTAGTTCGTTTTGTTCATTTAAATTCAATAATTCACGTGATTTCTTGAAGAGTTGAATTAAAAAGTCGGGAATTTCGGAAGACTTTTCGAGGGTATCCATAGAGATCACCTGATTCACAGAAACTGATTTGAGAGAATCATTAATGTCGAACTTCTTGTTGATGGTGGATTGGAAATTATTGAACAATCCTGAATTAAAGAGAAAGTCCAATCCTAGAATGCAATCATTCTGGATGTCCGCGAAGACTGCATCTAATTTCATGAAAGCATTCCCAATGGAGATTGTGACTTGTTTGATGGTTTTATACGAGAACGCTTGATTAGAAATAGTGTCAATTGTAATGGATTTATTGACATTTTTTAATTCATCCAGGTTATTGTCAAATACGAGAGGATTGACAAGGGTTATATCGGATGCGGAATCGATAATCATAGAGCAAGCATGTCCATTTATTTTTCCCTCAACTGTCAAGTTCAATTTTAATTTGTTTTGATAAATTTTGGAGTTGGAGAAATTGCCTGGATTGAATTTGTTGCTCTTTGAGAATCGGTTGAAATGATTATTCCGATTCGTAGCATTATTGAAATTGCGATTGTGATTCCAATTCCTGTTATGATTAGAGTTGTGTGAGGAACTGGAATTGGAATCTTTGGAATTGCCATTACGTCCGATTTGAGAAGTACATTCGTTAGTGCAGTGTTCATAAATTTTGCATTTATGGCATTGAATGTGTGATTTCCCGTTTGAATGTGTACGATTTTTACTAGAGGTGATGAAATTTTTGTTCTGGAAGGGAAGGTGAGTTGTTGATTTCGATAATTGTTCTTTGCTTTGTAATAATTCATCAATAGACTTGAATTCGGTTGCCCGTTCCACGGCTGTTTGAAGTGTCTCAATGCGATCAAGTCGCAACACGCGTTCAAGTTCTTTATGTTCAATTCCATTGATGAATTGACGACAAGCCACACGATCGCGAACGTCTTCAGGAGAATCGATATAAGCAAGACGAACCAATCGTTCAATTTCTTCTGCAAAAGTTATGAAATCTTCGTTTTTCTGTCGTTTACAAGAAAGTAATTCGTTGAAATAACTGCGAGAGAGATGTTTCTCATCAAATTTCTCGCTCAAAATGTCGGTTAGTTGTTTGTAATTATTTAAATCTTCGGTTGGTAGTTTCTCTAGAACTTGTGCTTTTCCGTGAAGACAAGAAGCTAATTGCGCGGCTTTGACTTCCGTGGACCACCCGTTATGATTAACGGCGATTTCGAAATGTTTTAAATACCGAGTCCAAGGGGTTGAACCGTCAAAAGAATCAGGTTTGATACGAGAGGGTTTGATTGAAGTATTGGAGTTAGCATAAGCGTTAGGCATAGTAAAAGCAGGAATTTGAGGGTTATCTGTTGGTTCAGAAGACATCGGTATCCCCAAAGAGTTTGTAGGAGGTTCAGAGCATCTTGTTAGGGAACAGGATCGTCTGGGTGAAGTTGTTGAGGGTCAGGAAGAATTGGATTCTCTCCTGGATGTGGTGGAAGATCCTGAGGAATTTGTTGAGGGTCTACAGCATCATGTTGGCGAATAAGATTTTCGAAGTGGAGTTCTTGAGGGTTCAAAAGATCATTAGGAGCATTTGGAGGTGCTGGATTCAATGGAAGATTTCTTAATAAATTCAATAGATCATCTCTGGAAGCTCGACGATCTGCTTCTCTCTCTTGGCGAATGGAATCTCGGAATTCAGTAACGACATTCCTAAATTCTCCGCGAAATTCATCACGAAGTCTGTTCTCCAGATCTTGTCATTGAGCAGGAGTGACATTTTGTTGTTGGAGTTCTTCATCAGGCTGAAAATGAGGGCGAAAACTAGCAGCAAATGGACCAGGACGAGCGTTCAGATTCTCTTGCAAATCTGCACGTCTCCTTCTCCCTCTTCCTGACATTATTATTTGAAAAAGACTCACTCTCTTTGATGGATAATTTTATTTACCAATGGATAAATTGAATTTATTGATGATTCCACAAGTCGAATGAAGGAAATCCAATGGTGGGTTGGTAACTCTCCTTTTTTTATTTTTTTTTTACAGCTGTATACTCAGATGAATAATTCACATGATGAATCGAATTTTCACATGGGTTCGAATCCCACTTCTGACACCAATGTTGAGTTTCAAGAAATGATGTACACGGACACGTAATTAATAAATAAAAGGGGCGGACAGTTTATTATGTCACACCTCGTCAGACTTCAGGGACATCCTTCAGATGGTTTACCATTTATGTATTCGAAGGGAGATACGCAACAATATCATTCTATTTTTGTCTTCGCTCCCCCTTTCCACTTTGAAGATTAAATCTATCATCCCTCCATCCACCCATCGAAATTCAAACTCCTTATTCTCATCCCACGCTTCCAAATTGGCCCCCCCCCCCGAATTCTTTTGTAATTTCCTCTTTGTATCTCAAAAATTTTCGATGGCGCAAGGAGGCGAGGACATAAAAAAATCATTTTCTAATTTTTCTGTTTCCGCGAGAGGGCATGAAGGGAGGTGCGGTAGATATGGGGCGATACACGACTAAAAGAAGAAAAAAAAGATTGAGAAAAAAAAAAGCAATTATTGAAAAATAATTTTCGGTTCTGGGATAAGTAGTCACGGAAATTGAAAAAAAAGGCCAGACCAGATTAAAAGTGGTCTGATCGAAAAATCGAAGAGGAACTTTCGATTCAGAAAATGATTCTCTCGAATACCCTTCGAAGAAAATTAGCAGTTGCGGGACACCCATATAACTTATCCTTTTCATATATTTTTTATAGAATTTGCTCAACTCAAATTTTCTAAGTTTTTTTTATTCTATTTTTCTTTTCTTCTCATCAAGAAAATCAAACGAAAAAACTTAGAAAATTTGAGCCCAGGGAATTCTATAGAAAATATCTCAATAGAATAAGTTATATAGAAAAATTGAATTCCATTGACTTTTTCTACTGAATATTTTCTATTGAACAGTTCAATAGAAATCTAATAGAATTTCCTAACGCATTCGATAGGTTTTTCTATTAAATTTTGTTGTCCGAGCCACCAAGCTGACACGTGATTGATTGACTCATAAAGCAGTTCAGTGGCTAGTCAATCAAATAATGAGTACATCACGTTTGAAATATGTAGAAATAATCTCATTCATGGGAATATTTTTTTTCTCAATAGTATCAATGCGCACACTTGTATTTCTGTGAGAGATTTTCAAGAGATGTATCAAATATTAATGTGTACGACTCAATGGAATTATCTTTCATTTTGTACACAATCGGATAGTCAATTCTATATTCTTATTTTATTTGTGCATTGATTTCACGAATGAACACAACACATTCAACACCATTGATACTGATACACTACGTTACGGTTTATTTCGACACACTGTGTTCTAGTACTTTAATGTCTGCAGTATAATTGAACGATGTAATGATATCCATCACGATAACTTACACAAAAAAGTTCTTACACATTTTACGCCGCAATATACACTGTGCAAAATCTGCCACAGTAAGAAGAAAAAATTGTTCACGAATCAGCTGAAATTGTACACACTGTTAATTATTCTTCTCAAACTTACACAATGACATTTGACACAACGTCTAATTTACATCCAATTGTGCAAACCAAATACGATGGAGAAAGAATCATAGGAAGGAATTGTATAAATCTCAACAATGTTTACCATTTTAAACATGGAAGGTTATCATAGATGCTGTTGTCAATGTGGTTTTTGCAATTTTGCATCCTATAACAACCGCAATATATTGTAAATTCGTTGTACTCTAGTAATGGAGTCATTAAGGTTAAAATTGAGTGGAATCTACGATTCTGCAGAGAACATAGTGACCATGACAGATTGGCGAAGTTCTGGACAAGCGGACCATTCTCAGAGGGACTCGGTACGTACTATTTGTATCTCTTTCTTAAATTAAATATCCAACTTGTATTTAAATTTAATTAAATGTGGAGTAAATTCCATGTCAATCGAGAAATTAAAATTGGCGGGCTAAACGATCCGTCACCATGTGGGTTCCACAGAAAAATCTCCAGAAAGATCAGTGGAGCCATGTAATAGGTCGAAAAGGTTGGTATTTTAGATGGGCGCAATCGGCCCAGAGGTTTCTGAGATATTCGACCTTTTGTGTAAATATGTTTTGTCAAATATCTCGCAAACTCCTTGACGGATTTGGATTTTTTTTTTTTTTAATACTCATCTTGATGGCCACTATCTAGATCAATCAAAAAATATATATCCGTCCGTACAAAGTTACCGAGATATCGCCGTTTTTCAATCATATTTGTCAGAAAACTTTTTTTGGCCGTATGACGAACAATATTTTTTGTCATGACGGCCGTAGGCACAGATTCACGGACGCGGAGCGAAGCGGAGCGTCCGTGAACAGTGATGCCAGACGCGGGTCCCACAGGTTCCCCACTCCTCGCTGGAATACCACTGCGCAGCCTTTAGGGCGCCGAACGCCTGGCGCTCCGTTCAAATCGTTTGAATTTGATCGACAACGGCATGACTTTTTATTCCACTTGCTTCAATGGACATTGAGAAGGAATAAATGTTTAAAATAAAGTTGATAAATATTAGAGGATGTAATGATCGAACTTCTCGTGATCAATGGACCAAGGGTTAAATGTCATAAGGGTCAAATTTCGCAACTGTCTATTGTCACAAGGGTTACAAGAGAATGATGAAATTCTACGGAGGTTGAACGTTGGAGTGATCAAACTCCACAAGAGTCAAACATCACGAGGGTCACAAGGGGATAGTTAAATTTGACGAGAGTCAACGCCGCGAGGGTCACAAGGGGATAGTGAAATTTCACAAGGATTACAGGGGTCACAAAAGTGTGGTCAAATTTCACGAGAGTCAAACATCGTGAGGGTCACAAGGGGATAGTCAAATTTTACGAGAGTCAAAGGTTGCGAGGGTCAGAAGAGGATAGTCAAATTTCACAAGGGTCACAAAAGGATGGTCAAATTTCACGAGAGTCAAATGTCACGAGGGTCTCGCGGAGATGGTCAAATTTCACGGGGATCAAATAATTCCTACGCTAGCCCTGTTTCTCTGTGCACAACCGAATTGAATAAATGTTATTACTGGAATTTACGTTACCGGTGGTGTTGAATCTGAATCCGAAGTCGGGTTTTGGAAGTTGTGGTCAACTTTTCTTACTTATAACAATTCAACGTTTAAAAAATCATATCACGGAAACGGTTGCAGATAGATAACAAAGTTTCAAACAAAAAATTTAGAAAATATAAAAATATGCATTTTTTGTTTGTTTGAAATTCAGCTAGTCAAACTAATCAAACGGTCACCGGGTTCAACGAAAATCTCGAGAAACTTCGGGACCCTTCGGGGTCACATTCAGCTACGAAGAAAATCCCCGAAAAAGTCTGTAGTATCGCTCTAGCCACCGAGAGAGTCACTCTAATCACAGTACTATATCGCCGTAACCGCTCAATCGAGTACATCACCGGAGTACATCAACGCGATACATTTGAGTCTAGCGCTTCGTATAGCGTTTCTATTTAATTCAATTCAATTATCAATTAATTCCGAGTTAACTATCAATTATTTTGAGTCAATCATCAAGTTCAATATCGAGAGAATCTCAAGTGCAGTGCATTTTCAAATCATCATTTAATTGACTTTGTCGAGCAACTCAACAGTGTAACATTATTAATTTATCAAGACGCGTGGGTTATTCCACAATAAAGTATATCAACAGTGTGGTTTTATAATTCCGCGTGTTTTAATTTTCCACCTCCTTCCACAATTCCACTTTTCCCCAACCGGCATCTCAATTTAGCTTCAATCTCAAACATTGTGGTATAACTTTGTTCCCTAACTATGATAGATAACGAGTAATCGGCGGTGGGAACGAAGCGGACCGTGCATTAGCCCCTGCGCGAGGTGTCGGCGGTAAGCACGTGGACCGCCCGCGCTCTCACTTCACGGGCTATATCTCTGCAAATAATGGAGATATGACAAAACGACATAATATTAAATCTATGTATTTTTTATGAGTGAACTAGTTTGATGTTTAAATTTTTTTCCGTATCTTGAACCATTTACTCACGAAACGGTATTAAACAAAAACGTTGGATGTAATTTGCCTCATAATGCAGCAAAAGAGCGTAAATATTCCATTAACGGCTAGGTGTAGAGAAAAATTTCAAAAACATGCTTGTATGTAAAATATGATGGCGAACATTTTTTATCTCAACAATTTTTCTCCATCTCTATCGAGTTTACCGATATACGCATCGGAGCGCCCCGACACATCGCTCCACTCCCACCCCACATAACTCTTTATCTATAATAGTTAGGGAAAAAAGTTTCAAGACAAAGAATGTGTATTTTGATATGACAAAAAGATTTTGTTTGAAACTTGTTTCCCTATCCGCAACCGTTTCCATGATATAATGGTATAACAATTAAGCATTTACTCAATTTCGTAGTGCATACAGAAACAAGGCTAGCGTATGGACTATTTGGCCCTCTAGAAATGTGACCTTCGTGACCCTCGTGAAGTTTGACCCTCGCGAAATTTGACCTTCCCCTTGTGACCTTCATGACCCTCGTGATGTTTGACTCTCGTAAAATTTGACCATTCCCTTGTGACCCTGATGAACTCATAACGTTGACCCTCCTGAAATGTGATCTTCCCCTTTTAACCTTCGTGACCCTCATGATGTATGACCCTCGTGAAATTTTACCATCTCCTCGTGACCCTCGTGAAATTTTACCATCTCCTCGTGACCCTTGTGAAATTTGACTTTCTCTTGTGACCCTCGTGAAATNTAACGTTGACCCTCCTGAAATGTGATCTTCCCCTTTTAACCTTCGTGACCCTCATGATGTATGACCCTCGTGAAATTTTACCATCTCCTCGTGACCCTCGTGAAATTTTACCATCTCCTCGTGACCCTTGTGAAATTTGACTTTCTCTTGTGACCCTTGTGAAATTGGACTATACTTTTGTCACCCTCGTGACCCTCGTGATGTTTGACCTTCTTGAAGTTTGACCATTCCTTAGTGATCCTTGCGAAGTTTGACCATTGTAACATTCAACCTTTGTGAAATTTAATCATTCCCCTGTGATCATCGTGAAATTTGATCATCTCCTTGTGACCCTTGTGAAGCTTAACCCTCGTGGAATTTGAATTTCTCCTTGTGATTTTCGTGATCTTTATGATATTTGACCTTTGTAACATTCAACCTTCGTGAAATTTAATCATTCCCGTGTGACCCTCGTGAAATTTGACCATTGCCTTGTGATCCTCATGAAGTTTGACGTTACGTTAATATAGGGTCTCAAGGAAATGCAACGTTCAAACATGTTAATACCCTTAAAATTTGAGAAATCTGAGTTGAAAGGCGATTTCAAGTTTTTAGATCTTAAGTGGATTCCAATAAATCAGGAATAAGGACCATTAATCGATAAATTAACACGTAGAATCCTGTAAAAATGGTCTTTTAATTTTTAATACGTCATATTCATTTGTTTTTGGTTCGAAAGATTATTTCTGACATAAAATTTACCGGATTTCAACTGCGGGAGTTGCGTGTGCACAGTGGCAGGGGGTGCGCGGCAGAGTTGCGCACGAATAACCCATGCGCCGGAGAGCTGCGCACGAAAATCCCACGCGTGGGATTTTCGCCCTCATCTGGCATCAGTGTCCGTGAAACGCTGCCTTACGGCCCAAATGACAAAAAGTTTAATATTTTCCTGTAGACACTCTACAGCATATGGGTGCTCGTCACAGGGATAGAGCGTATTATATTTGTTGAAACACTGAAATTTCCCTGAAAAAGCATAGTTTTTCAATCATTAGACAGTATTTTTGTGTGGCATTGTGGATATTCAATCTGAGCGGGATTAATGTTTTCGTTTATGGAAAATGGTAAATATCGTAAGGTTTATTCTTATTTTAAAAATATCTCGAAAACTACCCAAACGATTTCAATTAAAAAATTTTTTTTTATGATACCTGCCTGAAAAGTTCACTTTTCGAAACCGTTTAGTGCCCATAAAGTGCTTGTTTTACGCATGGATTTTATGGTGGCATAGGTTTTCTTTAAATTCTTAATAAAATCAGATTTTATTACGCTAAAAACCATTCGGAAACCCACCATCAATTTATTGATGGCAAAGAAAGTATAAAAAAAAATTAATGAGTGAGATGTTCACCGCCACATGCAGGGTTCGGGAAAATTGTAATTTGAAATTACCGTTACTCTATTACGCAGTCACTCAAGTATTTGAATGTGAAATTTGTCTATTAATTGGAAAAAGAATAACTCAACGCAGATCGACCGTAATGGTTGGGTGAGTTAGGTGTTGCTCCGGCGGACATCCGAGTGCAGCTGCGTTTAGCGCGGTTAGTACTTGGATGGGTGACCGCTTAGGAACACCCTCGCCCAAAAATTTCGGATGGTAGGCACGGTGCAGTGCCCTAATGTGCCCCTCTAGTCAGTGTGACAGAAGAGCACATTAGGGCTCTGCACAATCGGCCGGCTGTACGACTGGGATTTTCCATGGTTTCCCTTGCAGTCCTAGCCCGAATGGAGTACAGTTAAGAGTAAGATGGCCCATGGTAACGCAGAAAAAATCAGAAGAGAGAAGTGGGAGAGGCAAGGCAGACGAATGGGGAGCCTATAAAACCGTAATGGTAGTAGGAAAGAAATATGAATGAAAAAAAAATTAAATATAAAAAAACTCAACGCACTTATTACAGATTACATAAGTAATCAATAACTGAATCGCCGTGAATATCTATTACGTTGTCATTGAGTAATCGTCATTAAAAATTCCAAATTATTTCAGTAATTGTTAATGAAAATATAGAATTGACCATTATTCGTTCGATCGGTATTTGATATTCAGCCATTTTAGATTACTTGCTTGGCAGTTCAAATGAAATATGAACTTTTAAATATGGACTTCTTTGGATAATCGGTAATTAAGTTTTAAAAATACATATTTACTTGAGAAATGAGTAATGATTACCAGACAATTTTCTGTTACTGATTCAATCATGAACTCAAATCCGAAGTTATCGAATTCAGTCGTTAATCAGTGTTACTAATTATTCTTCAATACGAACAATCAAACTGTTGAATTATTCAATTTCTCGAGTAATCATCAATGAAACCTATCAATTATGTAATTACACAGGTAATGATAAATTATAAATGTTGATTTTCAAGTTACTAAATTCCTGAAAATCGAAACCGGAAATTTGTGGGGAAGGGGGATTTTGCAAAGTGGCGGAGAGGGGGGGGGGAATGTGCATTGAGAATTCATAACCAAAGAAGTTGAATCGGTGAGTTTTTCAAAGATATCTTCGAAACTAAGGGAGATAGCGAATTTCTATTGAAAATTTGGGGGAAGGGGGAGGGATTGTGCTTTGAGAATCTAAAACCAAAAAAATTAAGTCAGTGAGTTTTTTGGTCTTGGATTCTCAAAGCACAACCCCTCCCCCACCCCCCAAATTTTCAGTAAAAATTTGCTATCTCCCTTACTTTTGGAGATATTTTTGAAAAACTGACCGACTCAATTTTTGGGTTGTTAATTCTCAATACCCCCCCCCCCCCCNAAATAATACATATAACCCCTCAATGAAATCCACACTTTTTATGCCCTGCCCCGCACCTAGACCCCCTTATGTAAAACCCTCTCCCCATTGATAAAACCACCATTCAATAAAATCCCCCCGACTATGAGACCCCCCGGATATCACTACCCTCATGGATAATTCTCCCTTAGATGAAACCTCCTCTTTGCAAAATTCCCCCGCAAAAATTGAAAAAATTTTCTAGATTTTAGAAAATATTTTTTCTAAAACTAAGTGTATTTTGGCTTAAAATTAATCGTCAGTTTGATCATTAATTTTAAACGATTTCTACAATTTAGAAAGAATTAATTGTAACACCTAGTTATAAAATAAATCAATAATCAAAAAATTATACATTTTGAATAATCATTCGGTGAGCAATTGAGTAATTGAAAGTTGAAGTTGAACATTTATTGAGTAATCGAATTCTTTTAAACACGATTGACGAATAATTCTGTAAATGAATAATTCTATCTTCGAATGAAAAAATAATTGAATAATCGTTTGACATTAATTCAATATGGAAGATAGTCGGAATAATCGATAAATTCAAATTGATGAATAATAAAAAATTGAACAATTCTCGTTTACAATTTATCATTTTTTAGTGATTGATGAATCTCTCGTCGTCATTAATGATTAATGGAAAGTGTGAATAGTATGCTAATTCATATTGATGATTGATGAAGTATTGAAAATCTTTGTATTTCTGATTATTGGTTACCTAATAAATGGTAATCCGTTTCATTGCAATTGACGATTACTCGGTTATCACTTAATTTCTAATTTCAATTACCGATTAATGAAGTAATCAAAAAATAATGAATCTCAATTAAAAAATTGACGGTGTAATTGTAATTAGAGCTTAAAATATTACAAAAGTAATGATTACTCTCGAATAGGGATGTGAAATGACCGTCATTTTTCAATTCGGTCAGGTCAGGCAAAATTGACCGTTTTCTGACCATTTTCTGACACCGAGATAATTTCCCATGCAAAATGACCGTCATGAACAACCAGCGTAAAAAATTTGAGAAAATGACCAAAATTCCTCTATATAGATGCAAATTGACGCTCATTTTATTTTTGGTAATTTTTTCGGCCAATTTTTTTATTTTATTTCATTAGTTAGGAATTGAATCGCATTTCATAATTTAAAGTTAATGTTTATTGGAACGAATTACAAAAGAATCATAAATACGATACTCGAGATCACTCATGATAAACTCATGAACTTAATAAACGTCAACAAAATTAATTAAATATATATCTCTGTATATATTATGTTTTTGGTCAAAAACTTCATATTAAATTAGGAGGATGCTGGATGAGGCTCGTCTTCAGTCCTTCTAACGAATTTAGTTATCTAGTGTCGCATAGACCCCTAGTGGCGACGTAGGGTCCCTATGACCGCCAGTAATCTTGCCGACACCGAGTAACCGAATAAAAATTTCTGTGTGTCATCTATATAGATGAGAATTGACCGTCAGAATTCAATTGGTCATTTTTTGAATTCCTGACCGAATCGTCAGATTTATGGACATGGTAATTACCCGTCATGACCGCGGTAATTGACCGTCATTTGACCGGTCATTTTTGTCACTCACATCCCTACTCCCGAACCCTGGCCACATGCTCGCTGCCCCGTGCTTGTTTTCGCTATTATTAATAAACAATGCTCCTAGGCTACAATCTTTTTCAATCAGAAAATCATTGATCACGTGTTCTAAATGTGTCTAAAGTTTCATTTAAAGAATACGTAAAAAAAAGAAAAAAATTGCTGCTTTTTTTCCAACCCTCCCTGCTCGCCCGATTATCCGTAAGGGGTTTTCTTTCAATTATTCATGTTTTTTACCATTTAGAGGTAAATTACCAGTAGAATACTGTGTACCTTAGAAAAGCCCAATTTTCAGTGAACGACCCAACCCTGATGTCCACATGCAGAACACCCATGTATAACGCTCATTTGCTTTTTTCATTTTTCGATACCTATAAGTTCTAAAATGTGAAATTATAAGTTCTAAAAAAAACTAACTCTTTCAGTCAACATTGAAAAATATCATTTTGAAATGAGATGCATGACACTTTTAAGTTTGCGTCAAAGTTTTATTACGAACTATTTGAATAAACCCATTGTTGATTTCATCATCGAAATTAAGTAGGTTTAATTCAATAAAGCATTACTCTAGGGGCACCCGAAGAAAGTTATTTATTTGAAACGCAATGGCTTAAAATAGCAACAGGAGATATGAGATGCACGAATTGCTTTGTATTACTGAATTGTAATGACACTTGATCCATACCCACACATCTACAGGTTGATGATATTGGTTGTTATGGAGGTCTCTGGTCAGAGTCGTAGATTGGCATCAGTATATAGTCCAGTGCTCTGCGGACCGGGGACCATTTCGGCAAAGTGCGTTGAAGACATCCACACTGAACTTTTTTTTATTAATATACCATCCTATGTATTCCAAGGTGTTCTCCAAAATAGTGATGATGATGATTCTTGCTGTGTTGATGGTCACTGCAGTGATGGCCAGCCCAACTGAAAGTATAACAGGTTTTTATCTCGTACAACCACCCAAATGCAAGGATTTCCAATATTTTTTAATACTCATTTTGTGCCGTAGGACCTTTAAAAGGCGAAGACCAGGTGATTGAGAGCAATGAACATTTGCGCTTCCGTCGGGTGACATGCGATCTCTTCAGTGTCACAGGCCACGGAGCTTGTGCAGCACACTGTCTCAGCATGGGTAAAGCTGGTGGTCATTGTGAGGATGGAATCTGCATTTGTCGAAGGTAAATGAGGCGTCACGGTTGATTTGAATAAACATATGGACGAGTTATTTGAGAACGACAACTCTATAATAACGTTTTTGTCTTTGATACTTTGCTAATGAGTTATTATTTCACACGTGAGAAAATTTTATTAATAAAGTTAGCGTATACACTAGGAAATTCTACTCACTCTTATCTAATGGAATCTCTAGCTTTTCCACGGGTTTCGTTCAATAGAGAATGTTCAATAGAAAATATTTTATAGAAAAATTGTTCACTCTTTTTCTACTCGTATTAAAAGAATCAAACAAAGAAACTCAAAAAACTTGGGCTGAGTAATTTCCATAACAGATATTTCAATAGAATGAATCGTGTAGAAAAATGAAATTCTATTGATTGTTTTCTATATAATATTTTCTATTGAGAAGCTAGTACCGTTTCCGAGAGACGTCCTATGGAAATTCAATAAAATTTTCTGGCGAAAGCAATAGCTTTTTGTATAATTTTTTTTTGTCGGGTGCAATAGAATGTTATGTCCGGAGAAATTATTAGCGTCGGAGGACTATCTTTTTAATTAGTCATTAAAAAGAAAGCTAAAATTATTAAGATTTGAATTTATTTGGACGACGCAAAGTTTTATACTTTTACCTTTAAAAAAATAAGGAAAATTGTCAAATGGGTTTTAACTGGAATTTTCCAAGTGGAAAGGAATTTTATTATTTAGGGAGAGGATTCGGTTTCAAAAATAGTTGAAAATCAAGAAATTTGGAGGTGAATTTGATTTTAATTGCGAATTTTGAATCAATTAATTTACAAAAACAAACGTATTTATATTACAAAAAATTTAACAACTGAATTATTTCAAATTTCTCTATCCCTGGAATGATCTGAAGGATCTAATTTTGGTCTTATGTCACAATTATTTTACTCACAGTTAAGTCTGCTTTTTGCAGTTGTATAATTTTATGTGTAGATCCTTGTGTTACGTCATGATTTTCCAGTAAATATTTAATAATTGTAACGAACATGTGGGGATGTCCGTTAGGAACACCACCGAGACCTAAACACAACTACCCCCACGACAGGAACAGTCTATCCGTGACCAATTAAGTAGGGTGAGAGAGATTTTTGTTTTCCCACTCCGGTGGAGTTTTGAGCATTAGTTTTCCCATTCCGATGGAGAATTTTTGGAGTTAAGTTTTCCCATTCCGATGGAGAATTTTTGGAGTTCAGTTTTCCCATTCCGATGGAGAATTTTTGAGTTTCGTTTTCCCATTCTGATGGAGAATTTTCGGTTTATTATTTTCCCAGTCCGGTGTGGTAATTTTTGATTAGTTCATGATCGATAAATAATTTTTGAGGGCCCATAATTTGATCGAGAAGAAGGGCCGTATTTAGAGTCATCCGGTCTTTTTGTGGAAATAACCCTTTTATAACTCTCTCGGAAATCATTTAGGATTAATTGAAATATTAGCGCTCCAGAATTTTAGTTGGATATTACGGGGTAAAATGGGCTCTTTTTTTTTGAGTTTTGTTGGAAGGTCACTTGGGGTAAGCGCAACCCTTAATCCCGGTGAATTGCCAGGTTGCCTCAGAGTTTCGGGGGGAAACGTTTATTCTATTTTTTTGTGTGAAATAATTATCCGTAATCAATTATTAATTTTGCCTCGTAAATCCCGGAGATTTGATCCGTGAGACGCATCTTAAATTTTTAGGATCGATCGAGCCTCCATCCGCTCTAAAAATAATTTTTAAGAATTAATTTGATCTTTATTTGAATTTACGCATTCGAAAATCCCCGAATTTATTCGGTGGCTCCCTCGAGGCTTACACCTTGAGGAGAAACTATCTCCACCAATGAGCGCTCAGCGTGGTTGGTCGGAAGTCCCGAGGGCCCGGTGTGCCGCAGCACTGACCTCCGAAATCAGTTCCGCCTGACCGTCCCAAACACCTAGTCGCGTGTGAATTTTTGGTGCCCATACGACGCAATTGTGTCCGTACGGATTATTGTGCCTCAAAGAAGCTGTAAGGATCCAAAATGGTCCGAAAAGGGAAGAGGACCCTCAAAAATAAAAAAACAGTGAGTTTTCTGGTGTTTTTTTTTCCTAATTTCGAGCCATTTTCAAATGGCGTCGTTTCCCCTTCATGGCGGTATCCCTCGCGTGGCCCTCAGCCACGTGCAGTGGTTGATTACCACCCCTTTATTCATACTTGTTCGTCCGAATTTGGCATCTTTTTTTGGGCATTATCTCTCATCCGGTCTTTTGTTTTTATTCCGGTTTATCCCTATCATCTTTTAAGATGATTATGGGGTTCAGCGAGTGTGGTTGTCCAGGATTGGAATTCCTGTCTTTTTCCAGTCGAAACCTGACGATTTCCGACGTGGGCTATTTCCTTCTCCCTCGCTCCTATGGCGANGTGTTTTTTTTTCCTAATTTCGAGCCATTTTCAAATGGCGTCGTTTCCCCTTCATGGCGGTATCCCTCGCGTGGCCCTCAGCCACGTGCAGTGGTTGATTACCACCCCTTTATTCATACTTGTTCGTCCGAATTTGGCATCTTTTTTTGGGCATTATCTCTCATCCGGTCTTTTGTTTTTATTCCGGTTTATCCCTATCATCTTTTAAGATGATTATGGGGTTCAGCGAGTGTGGTTGTCCAGGATTGGAATTCCTGTCTTTTTCCAGTCGAAACCTGACGATTTCCGACGTGGGCTATTTCCTTCTCCCTCGCTCCTATGGCGAGGAGTATCGTTAGTTCGTCCTACGTAAAAATTACGTAGAGTTTTTCCCCTCGCGGCATCCCCCTAACGCGCCGACGAGTGGTGGCTATCGCTTTCCGTAAGTGTCCCGTCGTTTAAAATTCCCTCCGGAGGTAAATTAATCCGAAGAGGTTCCCAATGATCCCAAAATTATAATTTTGGTTTCATGGGCTCCGCTAGACCTCCCCAAGCAAATTGGCTTTGAGTTTTTAAAAATTGACTCTGCCGATTTTCCGCTATGGCGAGTTTAGTTTTAGCTAATTTTTAATTCCGTCCGCCGTACACTATGCGTGCACTAGTGAGTTCATTTTCTCGCTCTCTCACGCTCACGGGGATTCGCATACTTTCCCTCCATTTCTCGACATTCTCGAGTATTTCGGGATTAATCGATAATTTTTTGTTATATTATTGTGTGAGGGATTGGATGACCTCACCTACGGTCGAGTAAATCGAAGTATTACTTTTGGACTAAATAGGAAGCTTTAAAGTATTATTTCCAAGCCAGTATTTGTTATTTAATTAGGTATTGTTATAAATTTTTTTTTGTTGAGATCAATGCGAAGAGAAAATCATGTAAATTAATAATTTTTCAAATTTCCATAGTGAAACACGTAAGGACGATGTCGATTTCTTCTTTTTTTTTGTAGTTCTGACCACCCAATACCCGTCTCCACCTGAAATCCACCCCTCTCTCCACAAGCTAGCACACTGAGCGAACCAAGGACCGTTATCTTTCCCCAGGAATCTAGTTTTCTCCCTTTTTGAGTCAATTTTTGAGGTATTGGAATCAATTAGAATTGGTTTTGTAGATTCATCCGGTTTGGTAATTCCGGCTAAAAATTACCTGGCGCCCATAGATTTTTGCATTTTTGAGTTTAACTAGATGAAGGGGAAGAAGGGCGAAGGCAATAGGCATTTTTAACCCCCATACGAAAATGTCACGTTACATAATAATTTTAATAATCAAATAAATTCTGGAAAATTATGACAGTTATTTTCTCCTATTTTAAGCCTACCTTTCGGTAATTGCTCGGAATTGGAGTCGGGTGAATTGTTAGAATAATAGAGGATAAAAATTCACAATAAATGGAGTCAATATTTATTTAAATCATTATATTCCGATTTTAATGAAATCAAATTCTTTGAATTAAACAATTTACAAATGGATTAGTTTTCACCAATTTTGAATATAAACTGTCATACTATATAAAATTTTTCCCTCGAATCAACACGAAAATTTACATCAAGAATTGAAATTTTTTTTTTATATTGAGTTCCCCGAACGAGTAATATCGTTTAAAAATGAGACTCGCTTTCAATTACCTCCAATGCGAAATACTTTTTGAAACCACGTATTATTTATTATTTTCTAATTCCATTATTTTTCAATCATTATCAATTTTTCTTTCATTTCAATAAAAAAAGCGATACGTCTCCAGACGTAACACTTGGGTAAATCCAAGATTTCCTCACGAGAAATTAGTCAAGCTAAAAGCTATTATGGATACTTTCGTGAATACACTGTCTTCTACTCTTTAGATTATTTTAACAAGTTTTTGATAGTTGAATTGTTTGAGTATGAGTGAGATTGTCCGCAGCACTTCACAATAGTCTAATTCCTTAAATGTAAGAAGAGACCCCACTCTTGATTAAAGGAACTATATCCCCGGATAAAATCAATTGTTCGTTATTACTTTATAAATATTCCGCGTAACATCGACTTTGCACCGCTACGAACGGCAAGATTGAAAAACCGGATGGATTAAATGAACTTTTAGCAGAATTGCTACTGATCCGCGGCTGCTTCGAGACTAATTAATTTGATTTTTCTGGGGTTTTTATATGAATTTTAAGGGTCACTTGATATGTGGGGCTCCAACGAGTTCAACGAATTTTTGGTTGGTGGAAAATGTATGACTTTTCCCACTCTTTTGATTTTTATTGGGGAAGTAGTTCATTCGGTTTTTGGGTTTTTCGATTCATTGTTTTCCAATTTTTCCTCCATGTACTAATTTTTGTATTGTGAAACGGGGGCATGCTGATGAAGCATTTTCATCTTTCTTGCTCTCAATTTCGTTATTTTTTGAATTATTGAGCTCAGGTGATGAAAATGCTTTTACAATTATTCTTTTTTTTGGTTTACATTAGGTCTAGATTTTAATTTTTTAATTTAAATTTTGTAACGAAATTTTCCATCTGGGGCTGGAAAATCACGTCAACTTACCCATTTCCCTTGGATTAAATAAATCAAAGGATCAAATTAAAAAAAAACGGGGAACGACAAACCGGACAATCTTCGAAGCTGAACCTCGACAAGAAAACGAAACCCGAAAACGTAATTCTTAAAACTGTAACGTCACATTTTCCATGGGGGTTAAAATGCCTATTACCTTCGCCCTTCTTCCCCTGAATCTAGTCAAACTCAAAAATGCAGAAATCTATGGGCGCCAGGTAATTTTTAACCGGAATTACCAAACCGCAGGAATCTGCAAAATCAACTCTACTAATTCGAAAAACTCTAAGACGTACAAAAAAAAGGGAGAAAACTAGATTTTTGGGGAAAAGTAACGGTCCTTGGTTCGCTCAGTGTGCTAGGTTGTGGAGAGGGGTGGATTTCAGGTGGAAACGGGTTAATGGGGCAGTCCAAACTACGAAACAGCAAAAAAAAAAGAAGGAGATCGACATTATCCTCACTATTGAAATTCAAGAATCACCAATTTTACAAAAAAAAGACATTTCAATTCTCTCAAAACAATATAAAAAAAGAAAAATCCACAATTAATAACTAACAATACTGACAATAATAATAATCATAATATTAATTACGCACTCTGATAGAAAATAGTCTAATCTGACAAAAATATTCGAAGAAATTAATATCGCCGATAAATACCTCAAATATGCCGAAATAAACATTTGGGAAGAGTGGAAATACACGCTAATCCCTAAATACTCGAGAATTCCGAGAATTGGGGGGAAAGGTATGCGAGCGACGATGAGAGCGAAAGAGAGGAAACCGTATTCATCCATCGATTTTTCATACCAGCCAAAACGGCTGAAATTCCGCAAAACTCGACTTGCCATAACTCGAGAATGGCAGAGTCAAAAATTACGAACCCTGAGACAAAATGTCCGGGAGAGTCTACCGAAGACAACAATACCCAAAAAATAATTTTCACTAAATAATTAGCCGCCTCAGGTTAATTAATCCCCGAGCGGAATTCTAAACGCAAAAATGCTCGCGTGAAGCGAGAATAGCCACGTGTAAACGTGGATGGGTGTCTGAGGAGAGTCGAGGGGGGGGGGATTCCCTCTCGAGAAACACATGGTGTACAGTCGACCACTAAAGTTCGTGAACAACCTGAACTTGCATTCAATGTATTCTGTTTACGAACTTTAGTGCTCGACTGTACACGCCAGCGAGAATGGGCTGGAAATTCGCAAAAACCAAAAATGGAATATCCGGAAAACGGCAGAGCGAATTTTCGAAAACCCTGAGATGAGTTACTGAGGGAAGTCCCCCGAACACATTGATCCACAAACCATAATTTGAATTAATTATCTACGCGAACCAACTCAATTTGAACACGAGTGGAATTTCTTACGCGCGAAAACCCACGTGTAACGGGAATGGACACGCTCTAGCAATTCAACGTGATTAATTATCCCCTCCGGACGGGTTTTTCTCCGATAGATTTCCATGAAAGATCTTTAAAAAAACAATAAGCCGATGCACAGTGTGATTGAAGCCGGGTTTGAGCCGGAAATAACCCCAAAAACGGGAGAAATCCCCTCGAATAACCCACCAAAAATCACGAAAACCACCCAACCATGAGTGAAAAGGGGGGGAATCGGCACCTCACAACTGAATTATTCGTTACACTCACCATTTTAACGGAATGAAATGCGACATACGGGGCTGAAGACCCAGTGGTCGAATAACTAACAGTCGAAATGAATTCGGAAAAATAAATAAACCGAACTAAAACTCACGATTTTCCTAGGTTTAGTGGTTCTCTTCCCTTTTCGGACCATCCTGGATCCTTACGGCTTCCCCATAAGACAATAATCCACGTGGCACAATTACGTTCCATGGACACACTCACAAATTCGCACGTGACTAATCGTTGCTGACGGTCAACGCGGAACTAACTACCCTGGGTCAGTGTCACGGGCACTAACCGCAACGACAATTCCGGCCAACAGAGGCGGGCTCTGATTGGCGGAGATTTTGGCACATCAAGCGTTGGCTTCGATGGCGCCACCGAATGATTTCGGGAAATTCAAACGCGAAAAATACTCAACTCTAATTTTTCTCTATATAACTTTATAACTAAAATGGTGGTTATCCCGGACCGGACTGGTGGATGTTCGGAAAATTACTAAGGGTTTTTGGCGCCTCCTACGGATCGGTTCTCCTGGATTCACGGGCCCTGGCGATCCAGGAGCCACGGTATTTGCGTGGCTGTTGCGTGGCTATTAGGATTGTCATTTTTGGGGCTAAAAAGGGGGAAATGATATCTGAAAACACAATAAAAGTGGATAGACGAATTATTAGTTTATATTTGCTCTGTTTATAACATTGTTTTCTATCAATTGATTAAAATTAATGTGAGTGTAAATAATGATAATACAAGTCCCGTAGGGGGAATGCCGAGAGATGGCGGAAGCGTCGACATCCCAACGGAGTCGGTCAAGTCGACAGCAGTCGCAGCCAGAATAAGTGAGACCCCAACAGAGGTGGGGCGCCACGGTCGATTCTGACGGCTGGGCGAGCTGCCTGTGCCGGTAACTCAGCAGTAGGGCCAGAAGAAGAATATCCATGGATTTTT
>NW_021680747.1:61417-62088 GCF_001412515.2 Diachasma alloeum
AACCAATGCTGTTCGATGGAGAATTAAATTCCCCATCCATCAATCTTTGTTGCATCCCTTAATCTCTGTAATAAAAAAATAAACACGGCGACAAAATTTACGGCGCTATGAAAAACTTGATGGATAACTCGCCCGCCAATTAAAAAATCGTCTCTCCTCTCCTAATTAATATTAAGGAATGAAACCAATGCTGTTCGATGGAGAATTAAATTCCCCGTCCATCAACTCCCGTTCCATCCCTTAATCTCTGTAATCAAAAAATAAAAACTGCGACAAAATTCGCGGCGTTATGAAAAACCTAATGGATAACTCGCCCGGTAATTAAAAAATCGTCTCTCCCCTCGTAATGAACACTAAGCAATGAACCCAACGCTGTTCGATGGAGAATTAAATTCCCCATCCATCAACCCCCATTTGATCTCTTAATCTCTGTAATAAAAAAATAAAAACTGCGACGCAATTTACGGCGCTACACGGAGAGAAATGTACGAGAAAAATTACCGTGCTCGCACAGTAAAGTTGGTTCAGATGGTCTTTCCAGGCGAAATGTACCACAGAGAGTAGGAAAAAGTCCTGTTGTACGAGTCATTTTTCGGATAAATGCGGGGAAACATTCTTGTGCAGCACGGTAAAATCGAAGCGACAGTGAATTTTTACGAGAAATACGAAAA
>NW_021680747.1:63766-64949 GCF_001412515.2 Diachasma alloeum
GTTGACACCTTAGTCTATATGCAGTTGTGGTAGCACAACTCACAACTCTAAGGTCGAGGGGTGGGATACTGAGTATTATTTCTACCGCCTCGGTAGGTGTCGATTTCATGGCTCCTGAAGGTTCCCTGTAGGCTTTTCAACAGGTTCTCTGTTTCCGTCTTACTCACCCTCGGCCACCAGACGACCGCAGCGGTCAACAGTCTCGGAAGTAAAACCATTTGGTAGAGCCAGAGCATCATTTTAGGATTGAGTCCCCATGTCCTGCCCACAGCTCTCCTGCATGCCCACATAGAGGCAAACACTTTATTTCTCTGAGTACAGATATGTTCTTTCCAGCTGAGTTTATTATCCAGGAGGACACCCAGATATTTCACTCTGCTGGTGTAGTTAATCTCCGAGCCATTTAGCTTCAGAGGTTGGATCTTTTCCAGTTTATAATTTCTGGTGAAAACCAGGATTGTTGTTTTGGCTGGATTTACCGATAGGCCAGTTACCCTGCACCAGTCCTCAATGATATTGAAGGCTGTTGCCATCAGGTCCCTTAGCACCCTCAGAAATCCGCCTTTCACAGCAACTGCCACATCATCGGCAAAACCGGTGATGTGGAAGCCGGCCTCACTTGATTTAGAAGTCCATCTACAACCAGGTTGCATCGCAGGGGCGAGAGAACTCCCCCCTGCGGACAGCTCCTAGTCGGACGTCCCTCCACACATGCCCTCCCATGTCCTGCCGACAGTCTTCTGCCTTTCAGCATGTTTTGTGTCCAAGCAATGATAGTCTTGGACACCTGTCGTTCTTCCATGGCTTTTTCTATAGCCGGATTCGAAGTGCTATCAAAAGCCCCCTCAATATCCAGAAAGGCGCCTATGGCAAAACCCTTGACCGCCAGTTGTCCCTCAATCAGTCCCACCAGGTGATGTAAGGCGGTATCTGTTGATCTTGCCTCCATGTATGCATATTGACAGGTGGAGAGAGGTCTGTCAGCCAAGGGCCCGGCCTTGATGTGTCTATCCACCAGCCTTTGCAGGGTCTTCAGGATGAAGGATGTGAGGCTTATAGGACGGAAGTCTTTTAGTTTTATATAACCGGTTTTTCCAGGCTTGGGAATGAATACTATCCTAGTCTCATTCCACACACTAGGGACATGTTTCAGGGCTATACTAGCTTTGAGTATCTTGGTTAG
>NW_021680747.1:65010-65223 GCF_001412515.2 Diachasma alloeum
TCCTGTAATAGGGCTGGCTAGACCCCGTCTGGTCCCGGTGCCTTGAAGGGTTCAAAGGTTTTGATGGCNTGATCGGTCGCCTATCAGCGCAACGAAGTAGGCACTTTTCGCGTCCCTACTCTCACTGCCCCGAGCCACAACCCACTCTCTGGCCTATAGTCCTGCATTCTGTTTCTCAAGGAAGCACAGTGCTTCTTGAGCGGTTAGATCTGG
>NW_021680747.1:65353-65498 GCF_001412515.2 Diachasma alloeum
GCATTGTTTCTTTATCCCTCTCCTGGGCCTGTAAGAAGCCTGGAAAGTGAGTGTTCATTAGGAGTTTCAGAGTCTCTCCCATGGTTTCCTTGTGGCTGCCATCTGGTGCCTGTAGGCTCCCTAGATATGGAGTCTTGTTTATTCC
>NW_021680747.1:65667-66223 GCF_001412515.2 Diachasma alloeum
TGTTTGTTCCAAGGATTTTTGCCAGCCTAGAGGTCTCCGATTGACTCTCCACATTGCTTGTGAGAGCCCTCGAGCAGTCCTCTTTGGCTGCCTTTATTGCCTTGTTGTAATATGCGAGCAAGCCTCTGTAAGTTTTCCATGCGTCTTCCTTACGGGGACCCGCTCTCATGCTCTTAGCNCCTTTCAGCCAATTTCCCATTTCCTCATCAGTGCAGTACACCATTGCCACACCTTCTCTTTCCCAGACACCGTTGAAGGTGGGTGCTTTTANAGCCCACCGAGTTTCTCTGACCACCAAGGAGTCTCAGTAGGCTGCCCTTTCGGGAGTAGCCTGCAATTTGTCTCGAAGGAGTCCATGATGGCCTGGTTGAGGGCAATCGAAGCCTCATCCAGCTGCTTCTTGTTGTTAAATCTGAGGATGATATATCCCTACGATTGTCAGATAGACTTTCTCGGTAATTTTCCCAGTTTGTTCGTCTTGGGTTTCTTACCCATTCCGTTTCTTTTACTGTGTGGATGGACATTCTTATGGTTTGATGATCGGACGCTGAGAGGT
>NW_021680747.1:66263-66660 GCF_001412515.2 Diachasma alloeum
TTCAGAACAGAGTGATCGGTCGCCTATCAGCGCAACAAAGTGGGCACTTTTCGCGTCCCTGCTCTCACTACCCCGAGCCACAACCCACTCTCTGGCCTACAGTCCTGCATTCTGTTTCTCAAGGAAGCACAGTGCTTCTTGAGCGGTTAGATCTGGGTCCTCCATGTGTACCACAACCCTGTGCTTCTTGGGAAGCTCCGAGGCTGCGACCACATGTACAGTAAGCCCAGCTATTTTGTTTTTGGGGAAAAGCCTTTCAGCCAATTTCCCATTTCCTCATCAGTGCAGTACACCATTGCCACACCTTCTCTTTCCCAGACACCGTTGAAGGTGGGTGCTTTTATCTTGTCAGGTAACGCCAGAATGGCCCCCTTCAGGAGTTTCTTTACCTCCGTTA